>NC_030425.2:14555000-14780000 GCF_001660625.3 Ictalurus punctatus
ATTCATTCTTTTATATCATGCTCAAACAGCACAATTTAATATCGCCATGAGAATTGCAGCAATTCAGAATCCATCAGATGAATACTTTTAACAAAGTTGATTAATTAGTCTGCACAGATGACACAGTGCATCACAAAAGACATAGTCTTTTCAGAATCAGAAATTGCAGGTATGTGGAAACACAATAAATTTGAGCCCAAAGCTGTGAATATAATTTATTCAGTGCGTTTACATGGACAACAATAATCCAATATTAACCTGATTAAGACAATACTCTGATTAAGAAACTAGCATGTAAACAGTGATTTTTAATTTCTTTAATCCGATTAAGGTCATTCTCGAAGTAAACACAAACTGAATTAAGACGTGGAGTACTCCTGTTTTAGTCGCATTATCGAGGTGTATTACAGACATGTAAACACCTTAATCACACTATTAACATTGTGTGAGTTTTCACCGCGTTTTGCGACAGGACACGGCAGTGCTCAACCGTTTTATGGCAAACGAGAGCACGGCTGCATCCCAAACCGAATACTTGCCTACTATAGGCCTATAGCAGGCGAAATACATGTTTCTCGGTTACTATACAGTAGGTAAGTACGCGGTTTGTGACGCAGCCCATGGTTTCAAGCAGCCGTCTATTTGCACATACAGCATGACAAATAATTAACCGCACTTGAAGCGTTCTTAAAAAATTTTAAATAATAAAGGAAAAAATAATCATAAGCTCATTAATTTCCTTACACTTAACTATCTCACCATACATTATTACATTACATCAGCTACCACTATTTAGCCTGGTCTTCCAGGTAACCAAAACATAGTACTGAGCATCTCAGTTGAGATTTTACTTACCTAATTTGGCTTGCTAATATATTTATGATTTGTCCCCTTGTGGTTAACTACAATTGGGGTAAATGGGAAATTGTGTTCTCAAGTTGAGTATTGAGCAGTAATTCCTAAGATATAATAAATACCCATATTGGAACATGGTCTAAATGTTTGACTATGCTGTCATCTCATTTCTGAACTCTTTGCTCTCACAGACCGGCGACAATGGTGTGCTATTGGCATTTTGTTGGCTATCCTGTTCGTTGTGATCCTCCTCCTCATTGTTCTGTGAACAGCACTCGGTTCACATCCACTACAGCTTTCTTCATTCCAACCGAAGAATTGACTAAACAAAGGTGCTTTAAGGAAAGGAAATCGCCTTGTCTCCACTCATTCAATCATACTCTTACCTGCTGAATATTGCGCTTTCTTCTGCCACTCCAAAATGCTGCCTGTGTGGTACTTTAGCTTGTTTAGCTGTAAATATCTGTTCCGTTCTTGTTTTTTAACTGTTTTGGCAGATCCTAAGCCCAAGGGGCTTATAGTTGTGCTGTCTGCACCACTTACCTTTTCTGTAAGTGTGTTAGTACAAGAGGAAAAAGGAAGTCAAATGAGAATTGAGATTAGTATCCTGAGTCAGGGTAACACTTTATCTTGCTACTTTTAACTTTTTGTGTCATTAATGCTTCAGAGTGATTTACTGAAGTAATAATAGGCCTATTTTTCACATGAAAATTCTATGGCTAATATTTAATCTCTTGCTTCCTGTCCTCTTTGTTAACTGGTTTATCATGTACACCTACTATACAGGTGCTGAAAATTTTCCATCACCAAAATAATATCAGCACTGACCCCTTTCTAATGATGGACACAGAAAAGGGGGCTGACAAAGTGTACATATAGAGTGGTGCAGGGATGATGTCATTTTGTTTGCCAAAACCCGGAAACGAGTTAGCATTTTAGCCCTTCCGGTTCCATTGTCCTGAAGTCAGTGGGTTTTTTGAATGGGATTTTGGTTAAAAGCCTGAAATAAGGTCTGTGGTGAACACAAGCTCAAACTATTTTCACTTTTTATTCTATGACATAAAATACACCAGTAATACCCCACTCATGATTTTTTTTAAAGCTTTTACGTATTGAAAAAGGCGGTTGCTAACAAGTTGCTAAATGGGACTACAGATGTTTGTCGGGGACATTAAACGTCATCACGCCGAAGAGGAACAAACTTTGCAGACGAACTGCTTCAGGTATGCAGTGCACAATTCCCCAAAAAATGTGGTTGAAGATTCATCCACAGAGTAAATCCGTATTATGGAAAATATTATCGGAAGGTCTGTGATGGTGACGTTGAAGTCGAGCGATCGTGGTATAGTTTGTTTATAGCATACGGTTAGCTTTTTATTTCTGACGATTGTAATTGTAAAATGACATCATCCCTGCACCTCTCTATTAACACATGGATTACAGTCAGCAATTATATACATACAGAGTTATATGGTGGCTCTAACTAATAAAATGTCCAGTAAGTGTAGGTACAGCATAGATGTAACTAATAATTAACAGCTCAATGGTGATTCTAATGTTTATTTCTAATAATTATTGATAACTAATGAAGTTAAAGCTATACTGAACACTGGGGTTTCTTGATTTGAAACCAGTTTATTTTCGAAGCAGCTATTTGATTAACAGGACTAAAGACAAGTTAACCACTTCCTATAATATCACTTTCCAAATGCTTATGATCTCTTTTGTCCTGTCTCAGCTTGTAGTAGAGAATTTATTTCAGGCTAAATGAGACTAACTGAATGAGCTTGACTGTAACCTATTTATAACGTACTTTGAGCATGTTTGCTCGTGAGGTCAGTTGTAACTAATAACGAGCTGCACAATTAGAAGATTCTGCATAAACATCAGTTTGCTTCAAGTGATGCTGCAGACATGTAGCTATACATCATCTTGATTTAAAAACACACCTGCTGGGCATTTTCACCTGAACAGTTTTCTTATCGCATGGATGTGCTTCAGCTTGAAGGCACTTGGTCCTGATAGTGGAACAATACAGTGGGAACACTGATTCATTTTTAAAAAATTAAATAATAGTACAACAAAATCAGTGAGAAAGGTTAAGACAGTTCAGGAACTACATACATGAATAACAACTTTATGGGTTAAAACACTACTTTATGTTTATTACTTCATGTACCTCAGCAAAGCAGCCATGCAGCTCTGACAATAAAATGAAATGTAAAAAAAAAAAAAAAGTTTGCGGTTAAAACTGAAACCAGGCTTAAATTCAGCTCAATTTATTCTACATGGTAAAACTTTTACTGCTCATTTCAGTTCTGTCTTTCTGACTTTATATAGTGTACTCAAACCAAACTGATAGATGATATAAACATCTAAGAAATATATAGGGATTACTTTTAAGGAGAAATAAGTAGCTATTCCTACTACAAATAAATGATTAAAAAATATAATGACATTGCAACTTTTTCCACTGCAACTACCAAACATTTTACACCAGAAAAATGAAACTGCTTTTTTTTTGGCCACCAGTTCTGTAACAAAAGTTCCAGTTAATTTTAAAATGTTTTATTGGTGTAAAAGAGAATCTACACAATGAATATGAGACTGAACTTAGAGCTAAATGAATCACTTCACAAGTCATTTAATCAGTCAAATAAACACAAATCACCTCTTTACGTCACTGTCAAACACAACGAAAAACAGAAGGGTCTTCGTCTACACAACTATGTATCGGCCTTTGGCTGTCGGCTGGTACGAGTGTTGCAGGCCTATGAGCTCTTCTTTGATGAGCCGTGTGATTTCTGCTTTTGCTTTCTGCACTGCCAACTCATTTGCACTCTCGATGGCGAGGTAAATCTTGTGTTCTCCCTCTTTGGGTTCTTTCCCAGGAGGGAAGTATGTCCCTCTGATGGTGATGGCAGCCTCTGAATATTCGCCAATCGTCTGCAGAGCCTCTTTAGATGTCACCTTCCACCTCACCGTCTGGGGGAAAAACGTTGATCTCCAGCTCCTCTTCATACCTCTTCACACTGTCTACCTGTTCAGCATTCTGTCGCTCCTCCTCCAGTTTCTCGATGGGTGTGTAAGTCAGCTTGGCGTTGATTTTCTTTGCGAGCTGCTCAGCAATGGTCTTAGCGGAGATGGAGAGTGCGATCATGGTGCCACCCCTCATGATGGCGTTAGAGGCCTGTTGCATTACGTCCTAAGCTTTTGCGCCGAGGTTTTCTGTGTGTTGATCTTCAGTGCCAGTTTCTTGGCGATTTCAAGTTTCTGAATGTTTCCAGCTGAAGGTGCAGTGAGACCACCAAGTCCTGCAGCAAAAACGGTGAGTCCTGAACCTGACGGTACAGCACCCCCCGGAGTGGCCAAGTCCTTCACATGCTTTTTAGAGTTAAACATGCTTTCGATCTGCTCATCTATATCCAGTGCTGTGTCCTCGTCGTCTGACTCATAAAGACCAAGCGCTGCTTTCTGCAGTTTCTTCCTTTCATTAGCCAGAGCATGTTCAGTCTCATCGAACTTAAAGCCTTTCCCTGAAAACCCACTGCTGCTCTTAATACTCTTCCCCTCCGCTTTCTGCTGCTCCTTGAAGGTCGCCCAAAGCTGCTCGAGTTCAGGAGGAACTGAGGACCCTAACAACTCCAGAGCTTTAATGATGTCACCTGCATATCGCACCTGATCCTGAGTGATAAACGTGTATGCGTGGCCCTTATTTCCAGCTCTGCCAGTCCTCCCGGCATGGTGGACATAGACCTCATAATGATTGGGACAGTTGTAGTTCACCACTAGAATGAGGTGCTTTACGTCCAGGCCTCTCGCTGCCACTGATGTGGCCACAATCAGCGGACACGCCCCGCTCTTAAAATCATTTATTATACTATCCCGATCATACTGATCGATTCCTCCATGCAGAGACATGCGGGGGTACGAGGCCTTCATCAAGTCTTTCAGTAAGCCGTTTGCGTGTTCCTGTTTATCTACAAAATAATCACTGAGCCTTTCTCCTGATAATGACCCAAAATCTCCAACAGCTTCAGGAACAACTTCTCCTCCTCAATCACAATCACATGCTGCTCCACATCTGAACACACCATGCTCCTTCCCCCAACCTGAACCTTGATTGGTTTGTTGAGGATACGGCGAGCTAAAGCCTCCATCACTCGAGGAAATGTTGCTGAAAACATCACTGTCTGACGATCCGGCCGCACATTATCCAGTATGTGCATTACCTGCGGTTCAAAACCCATATCAAACATTTGGTCAGCTTCATCGACTCCGACATATGTGCCTCTGCGCAGGTTCGTGACTCGTCCACTGTTGGCTCTCAGCATGTCGATCTTTCTATCAGGAGTACAGACAATGATTTCAGCTCCATTTCTGCTATCTGCTCGCTAATGCCTGTTCCACCGTACACACACACCACTCTGAGCACCAGTGGATTGGAGAACTTTTTACACTCTTTGGTGATCTGCAGAGCGCGCTCACGTGTTGGCGTCATGATCATCGCGATAGACCACTCCCCCTCCTCCAGGGGGCATTGGTCTAAAATATGGCGAAACATTGGCAGCAGAATTGCGATGGTTTTCCCACTTCCTGTCTTGGCAATACCGATGAGGTCATGTCCGGAAATGATGGCGGGAATGGCCTGAGTCTGGATGGGCATAGGCTTCTCGTAGTGATGCTTTTTAAGGGCATTTAAGACCTTCATGGTTGGTCCACACTGCACCCAGGTCTTTATGGGTTTGGGACAGCGTTTCCCCTTCATCGAGATTCCCTCAAGCTCCAGAGGATACTCATTCACCTCCTCTGGTGTCATTTTGGTTCCAGTTCAGGAACTTCTACATAGAAACTCTTGTGATAGGATTCGTACTGAATTTTCTGATGATCGACAGGCTCCAGAATTTTCCACTGTTTGGTCTGGAAGCCGGTGAGAGCCATTTGCAGGTCCATTTCCTCCCCCTCTGACATACTCTATGGCATCCTGATCGTTCTCCATTAATTCCCCTTTCTTTTTGGTGATGTAAGGAGTTTTTTTTCATCTTCACCACCGTCACCACTTTTGTCACAGTCATGCCTCCTTTTTTGTCTTTTCCTCCCTTCATGGTGCCCATGTTGTTGTACTTCAATTCCTCATTCACGTCCTCCAATAAAAGTCCCAGTTTATTTATTTATTTATTTATTTATTTATTATTTTATTTACTTTTGTCTGCTGAGGGTGGGGTTAGCAGCATGTAACACTGAATACACACACACACACACACAGAGTGGCCATATATTTAAACCATATGTGTCTTCTAACCTGGCCAGTTTGAGTTGATCACATGACCAAACTTAAAAACAGCAAAAACCCTCTGTGGGCTGTGATGATGTCATTCCCTTTACCATATTCAAAATTAGAGTTTTTTCTTAAGTTTGTGAAAAATTAACCAGCACCCAGTTGAATGTAATGTCTCTCATAGGTCCAGGTTTAAAGTATAGTGTGGTGTAGAATTTCAGTTTCCTCACAGACATTTTAAGGTACGTTTTGTAAATAGTAGTGCGTAATGTGTTCATAGATCAAACTATTGGTACACAGGGTGGTGAATTTCACCTTCACCGTCCAATCAGGAACACAATCTGACATAGAGAAAACATTATGTACATGATTGAGATCCAGGGTTAGGTATCAGTGTGTTTATTTCCAACAAGTATTATCTCCTGAACTAGTCATTCTATCAAAATTAAGATAGACTGTGCTTTAGAATAAAATAGTGACTGAATTAATCTGTCGGTCCATTTGAATTTAGATGCTCTAAATGGCTAAATAAAGTATAAAGTATGACATCACATTAACTGTAAATTTTTAGAAATATTTGATGTATCTTGCCAATAATCTAAATTTGACCTATGACATTTTGCACTAGCTGAGTAAATGCTTGTAACGCTTGTTATGATGCCTGCTTATGGTTTATCCTATGATTGCTTAGGTTTATATACACAGTGTATTTTAGTGACATGGTTATGGTTGTTGACCAGAAGAATACTTCCCACGTAAAGAAAAATGATTCACAAAATAAAAAGCAAAGCCACATTTGTAGTTGGTAAACATGCACTTTGTATTCTGCACATGGTGCACTTTGAACAGAATCAAAGGGTAGTGTTGTTTATGGCAGTTGTAGCACCTATAAGGCTATAGGTATATATTATAGAAAGTTCTAAATAAGGTTATGTTAAAGCTGTGTTTCTTTTTATCAGTAGTGGCCATTTGTATTCATAGTAGGCTGTGATAGAGCTTACATTCTACTGGTGCAACTGACTGTGGGACCCAAAGTTCCACTAGCTCCAGGTTGGGCCAAATCTTGTTTCCCTAAATTTGCAGTGGAAAAGCACCCATTGTTATATATTTTGGAAAGTAATTTCTCAAGTGTTTGTTCAAAGTGTGAAGTTTCATTTATTTTCCTTTCTTGGGATTGACGCCATATGATCAGTGGTGCAACGAGGCCATGTTATAGCTCCATTAAAGCTGACAAATGAAACAGGAAATGCTTCTTATGGCTCCTTAAAGAAGATCTGTATACTTCTGTGTATTGCCTGAATAGAGTATAGTGACCTTTGGCATGGTTTATTTGCTAGATTTACCTTGCACAATACTATATCAAAGTATCGACCAAAAGCCGCTGTGAAGTTCAGAACACTACATAGCTAGTGCCTTAGTATCTCATACAAGAGGAAGGGCAGAAAAAACTTTTTATCTAAGCATTATCTACCATTTCAGAAGGATATTCTTATGTGATGGGATTCCTCTCCATACTTCATTTGCTGAGTCTTAATCAGAGAAATTGGTTCATTTGCTGTTAGATTTGGTTTAGGTTCATATTATACATAATGAAACAAACCAAAAGCAACAAGAAAAACTTTAGCTGAGTGGTGTATATGTCTGAAAGTTAATTATTTATCAGTAATCTGGAATAAATGTAAACACACGTTTGCCAAGTGTGCATAAAAATCAGAAGAATTACCTGAGCATGGAGAACACCATGCTAGTGCTAAATAAGTCGTTAGATAATTATATATAACTATCTCTTTAAATTCTCTTTTTGTTTGTTTATTCAGTCAGGTTGATTCAGAGTCAAATGACTTTCTCACTGAAATAGAACCACACTAGATCTCACTTGTAACTGGACCGAGACTACGTCCCTCAGATGCTCTCGGACACGATTGTTTTGATCTTACTTTCTTTTCACCTGCCTGAAGAAGCGCACCGTGTGTGAGAACACAACAGGGTTCCATTCAAACAGACTAAACACTGCATATGTGAATGCACCTTTACCTGTCAGAAAGGGTTTCAAATAAAACCCATTTAGGACACTTTGAACGAACCTTTTTCTAACCATTTTTCAAAGACTGTAAGAGGGAAGTTAATCTGCTGCTGTATAAGTGTATGTTAGATTCAGTATTGTAACAAAAAAGGTCTCCGCAATCCATTTTCATATTTTATCATTTGTGTAAACCGTGATATACAATGCTTTTATCATGTTCTTATTGAATTGTTGACTTTGTTTATTATTTGTTTTCACACACTATTTTTCTGTCACTCCGATTTTATGGAAATCATGATCGAATTTTATGTACAACAAAAAAAAGGCTTATTTCTGTAGCCCCAAACAAGACTGAAAAAATTATCAGTGACCTATTGACTATGATGAGTGATTATCATGCTGTTGTACAGTGTACCACTAAAACAAAAACACCCACTGTAAAGTAAAAATTGCACAATCATGTCACTGTGGACTGGTGACAGGGTGGAGAGAATATGGGCTTTTATTAATCCCTATAGTTTGTTCGATTTGATTGTTAGTTTGATGTTTGTTTACTGTGTGAGAATGAACTGATATCCTGTTGTTTCCCTTTGGCCATCAACTCCCCTTTAAGAAATTCTGTCCCATCATCCCTGTGTGCAATTGAGTTCCCTGTGAATCTATTAAATGCAGATTGCTGCTGAATGTCTTTGGCGTTGACTGATTTCTATGAGTGTAATGATATGGCCTAAAAAACGTTTACAAATTTGATGTTTTCATTTGCACTTATTTATTTGGCAGACTCTTTTATACAAGCAAGCCAGAATCCCAGTTTAAGCATCCAGTCAATCTGTCAAAGGAGTATTTTGACTAAAAATAAAATGTACACTGTTTCCCCTTTACCCAAAAGGTAGATGAACCAAGACATATCGCTTAGAGCTACCATTTTAATTTCATCACTGTAATGATCACACATTCTGAAGCAGTTCCTTGGTTGCAAGTTAAAAATCGTGATCTTATAGAGTGGTGCTTGAAAGTGTGTGAACCTTTTTAGAATTGTCTATATTTCTGCTTAAATATGACCTAAAGCATCATCAGATTTTCACACAAGTCCTAAAAGTATATAAAGAGAACACAGTTGAACAAATGAGACAAAAATATGATACTCTGTCATTTATTTTTTGAGGGAAATGATCCAATATTACATATGTGTGTGGCAAAAGTATGTGAACCTTTTGATTTCAGTATCTGGTGTGACCTCCTTGTGCAGCAATAACTGCAACTAAATGTTTCCAGTAACTCTTGATCAGTCCTGCACATCAAACTGGATGAATTTTAGTCCATTCCTCAGTACAGAACAGCTTCAACTCTGGGATTTTGATGAGTTTCCTAGCATAAACTGCTTGCTTCAGGTCCTTCCACAACATTTCTATTGGATTAAGGTCAGGACTTTGACTTGGCCATTCCAAAACATTAACTTTATTCTTCTTCCAATAATCTTCCTTCTTGTCCACTTGATCTCTTTAAAAAACTGCCGAAGGGCAGCAATGTTCTTTTTTGTAGAGTGGTGACTTTCTCCTTGCAACTCTGCCATGCACACCATTGTTGGTCAGTGTTCTGATAGTGGACTCATGAACATTAACATTAGCCAATGTGAGAGAGGCCTTTAGTTGCATAGATGTTACCCTGGGCTCCTTTGTGATCTCGTGGACTATTACACGTCTTGCCCCTGGAGTGATCTTTGTTGGTAGACTACTCCTGATGTGGGTAACAGTGGTTTGGAATTTCCTCCATTTGTACACAATCTGTCTGACTGTTGATTGGTGGAGACCAAACTCTTTAGAGATGGTTTAGTAACATTTTCCTGATGAGCATCAACAACTCTTTTCTGAGGTCCTCAGAAATCTCTGTTCATGCCATGATACACTTCCACAAAAATGTGTTGTGAACATCAGACTTTGACAGATCCCCGTTCTTTAAATAAAACAGGGCGCTCACTCACACCTGATCATCATCCCACTTATTGAAAACACCTGACACTAATTTCACCTTCCAATTAAACTGCTAGTCCTAGAGGTTCACATACTTTTGCCACTCACAGATATATAATATTGGATCATTTTCCTCAATAAATAAATGACCACGTATAATATTTTTGTTTCATGGGGTTCCCTTTGTCTACTTTTACGACTTGATGAATATGATGATGGTCATGATTTTAGGTCATATTTATGCAGAGAGACAGAAACTTACCAAGGGTTCACAAACTTTCAAGCACATCCGTAGCTTAATATAAAATGTTCACCAGTGGCTGTTTTAATGCCTTTTTGAAAAAAGATGGTTGACAGAAATCTGAAATGTTGGACCAAAATGTGAGCACTGCTATGATGCACAGCTAAAAAGGCATAACTAGCAGAATGTGTCTCCAGTGTCTTAATTTTGGAACAGTCAAAGGTTTTCTGCTCATGACAGAGGACTTTGTGCTTTCCCATTTCTTTGTAACGTAGCAAGATGCCCTTTATTGGCATATAATACCACAGCACTGTTGTACTCCCACTGTTAATTGCTCAGAAGTTGTTGATTAATTTTCTATAACAGCTCTGACAATAATTCTGTCTGTAATTCAAATCACATGTTTATATTAATGCATTCATTCTAATATGTTATCTATTGAAACAGCTAGAACAGCAACACAGGGACTAAATTGCTGACAAGACCAAAAAAACACATAAAGCAAGTCTAACATTACAGAGTGTGTTTTAGACATGCATGTAAGACACAATGGTGAATTCTTAGTCATTAGCATCCCTTATATGTTAGCCTTGTAGATTGAGTAGCTTGTCTGGTTTAGGACATTGGACACTGATTATCTTTCCTATAAAACCTGACTTTGGTTAAACGTGACTCATGTATAAGATTGATGCAGTTTATGTCTATTGATCCAGTCTGCCGGAAATGATTGAAAGGACAGTCATGAGATTCAAGCATGTGGCCTGTCAACCCTCAACTTCAGACAGGTAGCCCTCTCCTCCCCCACTTCTGTGCTCTGGCTGACAATTGGTGCATCGTTCACACCTGAGCCCTCTGCCGTGGAATATTTTACATCAAGCCTAACATTATGAGCCAAGTAATTATTCAAATTGTTACTATATGCACATTGCCCATAGCAATATACATATGTTTATACAGTTGGCCAGTCTAAAGGTGCTACTTTAAATGCCACTATTTTTTTTAAAAAAGTTGAGTCTTCAAACGTTTTCAAATTCTCGCAATGATTTGAAAAAAAAAAAAAAATTCAATATTTTGATGGTTTTCCAAAATGTTTGTCTTTGAGGCCTGTAGTACATGAAGGAATAATCTGGCACAATTGTAGTAACATTTGCAATCGGATGAGGACAAGTCATCATATGTAGCTGGAGGGGTGCTAATTATTGTGTGTGTGTGTGTGTGTGTGTGTGTGTGTGTGTGTGTGTGTGTGTGTGTGTGTGTGTGTGTGGTGGGGGCAGCAGGTGCAGGATGCAGGTCCTCCATTCAGCTCCTTTATCCGGGGGTAAGTGGAGGGTACAGCTGAGCCCCAACTGCCCCATGGGGAGGCGGGGGATGGGGTGTGGGAGACAGTTCTCAGACAGCTTGGCTCATTAGCATTGCAATACAGACTCTGGGAACACACCCACACACACAGTATTAAACTGTTCCTTTGAGAATAAATACAGCTAACTATGTGCCAACGTGCTAGACTGAATTTGTCCAACACTTCCAGAAACATATCGTCTGCTGCATTGTAAATGAATTCTGAGTTCTACAGTTACTGGGGATGTGATACACTTGATTGGAGAGATTTGTGCGTTTCAACTTCAAGTAAAAAAAAATCCACAACGCAGTACTCGTAACATAATCAAACTGCTTGATTTTATAAACATGCCTTTTTGACAGCGGGTGAAAGAGGAATAGGTGCACACTGGATGCACAATATCATGCACACGATCACTATAACAAAACATAATTTGATTGTGTTCATTCAGTGGTTCCTGATACGATATTTTTAAGTTGTGGCATAATCAAAAGCCAAAAAAAAACATAGTTAATTTATTCATTATTGTAAGCACTTTATCCTGGTCAGGGTCGCAGTGAATCCAGAGCCTATCCTGGGAATGTCTAAGGTGGGAAGACAATCTGCATCCTGGATGGGATTCCATTGATAGGAAACTAGTAAACTCATAGGAAACCCATATGGATAAGGGGAGAACATGATAAACTCTATACAGATAGTAACCCGAGTACAGGGTCAAGCCAGGGACCTGGGAGAGTTGAGGCAGCAATGCTACTCCTACCCCTAATTAATTTTTAGTCAAATCAATGTCAGCTGGTCTTTAAAACTGACATATTGTGGCTTCTTGGTGAAGTTGAAATTAAAGGAATATTAAAGTGTTTTGAACCTAATCTCTATCGCTACCTGTTTGACTGATAAAAGAATGCAAACTGACTCAGTAGTCTAAAATTCGTAACATATTTAAGATTACAATTGTTACGTACTTCAGATGAAGACATTACCAATTGTTTCCAAAGGTGTTCTTACAGAGTTTATCCAACTTTGCAATACTGGAGAAATACAGTAAAATTGCATTTGTGGTTCCTTAAAATATCTCAAAAGTTAGATTAGGTTTTACATTGTTAAAGCAGTACAACCACAATTTCTTCCCTATATAGAGTTTTCATCTCTGAAAGCCTTAATTAAACAGATTTATACCACAGCACTGTTTAATTCTTGAGTCTGATTGTCATTGTTCAAATGTGTTGATTAATTTTCTATAATAGTAGCTCTGATAGTAATTCTGACTGCAAGGCAAATCATAGGTTTATATTAATTTGCTAATAAATAGATTAAAAACCAGCTATCATCTGACAAATAAATCCACTGATGTGCAGTGATGCTCGTTTTCTGTAAGGAGACTTTTATTTAGCATTTTGAAAGGAAGTGTCAGCACTTCGCTGCAGTCAGAAATAAAGCTGTAATGTTCTTATATTTATGTATAAGCTACAGATGCAGTAGATAAAAATTCAGTTTAAAAAATGTTAGTGCGCTTCTTTAACTTCTTTAATTTGTTTATGTATATCATGATCACATTGTATAGCAAAATCACAAGATGCTCTGATTACACTCTTAATACATACATATATGAAAGTCCTGCGTGTTTGCAGTGCTCTCTGTTAGTAAACCTTTTTTTTTTTTTTTTTTAAATCAATTCTTGATTGGGTTTTTTGAAAGCAGCCTGGACTATAGAAGCAAGGCATCATGGGATGATAAAGAAATACAGAATGTATGTGCAATGCCTTTGAGTGCTGCTATATATATTTATAATGAGATCCATCAATGCCTAATCTCTTGGGAGAAGTGGGGATATTGATCTCAGTCCTCCCCCATACCTGCTGTCTGGGACTGGGACACATGCCACCTTCGCCAAATTCACCATTTTGTCATTTAAGAAGTTTACCATTTCCTATGGATTACACTCAAAATGATGAATATGTAACATGTTTGCACCAGTGAGTGCGCAATACATAAAGCAAATGTATTATAGTACAACTTGTAACAGATCTGCACCTGAAAGACACTGTGTTGGCAAATTACTATAACAATGTCATGTGCATTCAGCAATTTATTTTATTTCATAAGACAGTAAATATATGTACACAAAATGAAAGTCATTAATTCATGGTGCATGTGTCATAATACTGTTGCAACTATACAGAATGAAGCATTTAAATAATTTACTATGCAGTGTGGAGTTAGTATTGCAGCTAACTGTTTGCATTCAAAACATTTGCATTCATGCTCCGGTTCTGTAGTTAAAGAAAGTGGTATAATACTTTTTTGGTATTTCATTTTGCATTACGAATGCATTTTGAGTACTTTGTATGTCAGGAACTAAGGAAAAATGAGAAACTAGAAACTGTGAACAATGGGAGCCTTTGTATTTTGGTACAGGACTTGTGTACCTAGTGTGTATTTATGGCGCAGTCTGCATGACGAAAAATTTTTACTAGTCGACCAGTAATTCAAAAAGTAGTAGGCTTTTTCATAGTTAAAGCAAAATCCTTTCCAGGATATAAGCAAACAAATCTACAACAGTGTCTGGGAGTCTTTTCTGCCATGTTTAACTCAGGTCTGTAAAAGGGAGTCTGGATAGGTCTCTTTGAACTAGCATGCTGATCTGACTCTAAACATACTAAGTGGGATTGGATAGTGATGTGCAACCTGTGGCTAAACAAGCGCTTTTTCACACAGCACTGGTCACAGGAATTTACTCTGCCAGAGTGCAAAGATTTTATTTAAATGTTATTTAGCTTTAAGGTACAACAAAAATAACTGTGTGAGGATTTCCTTTGGGAATAGGCAGGAATGGGATTACAAAAACTGTCAAGTGCACACCTCTCCGTTTCATGCAAACTGAAATCGAAGCAAAGCAAAAGAAAATCTTCCCAGTCTTGTGCAGTTGACTGAATTGGCTTCAACTACTCTGAAATATTTTCAGACTACATTCAGCTGCTTTCATTACTGCCTGCCTCAATGTTTTTGTCTACCACCCAAACTAGTTTTTTGTACCACCTACAGCAGCAACTAGTGAACGTATAAGATAACTTCACTCAGCATTAATCTAATTTATGGTGAGTTCGTTCTTGCCTTCACTGTTTTACCAATTCCTGATTTTTTTGTTCTGAAGGAAAGAAGCATGCTACTATCATGAGGGAAATCCTGTAGAGACTGAAAGGATATAGACTGAGAATTTGAGAACATGATCTTTTAGCCCTGTAACCATGAAGAGGGGTACTGAACAGTTTTAAGTAAGAAAAGACAACCCAGCACCCTGTAGAATCTCATCGCACAAGACAAGCAAAAGTTAGATTTTACTTTTCAAACTGGCCGTGGCTTTATGAAACAATTCAGATCAGCGGTGTGGATCTACAGGGTGTCCCAAAAGTCTCCATAGGGGACTATGTTTGCCAGCACCACGCCGATTGTGCCTTTGTCAGTGGATGTTTGTGAACGTCCACTCCTCGGTTGGTCTGCAACACTTCTAGTCTTTTTGAATTTATTAATAATTTTGGCAACAGTGTCATGTGTGATGTGCATCTTGCTATGTTTCCTGTTGAAGTCCATCACAACCTTGCAATAGCTTCCTGATCCTTTATTCTAATATTTTGAGATATCAAAAGTTCAAAATCTTTGTTGGAAGGAAAAAAAAATACAGTCCCAGAGGTTGTGCAGTAATATTTGAGGCAGTTTTCTGCACTGCAAGTTTTCTGCACTTCTTCAAAATGCAGTCAGACAAGAGGAAAATGGATTTATCTGGGTGTTAGTGCTGATAAAAAAAAAAACCCTTCCGTTGTTGTTTCTAACACACACACACCCTAGTCACGGAATTCATTCAAGCATGACATCAGCAGAATAAATGAACAGAGTCAGAACATAGGTGTTTACAATCAAGCCCAGCAGATCAGTACCCACACCACATCCTGGCTACTTCCTCTGTGGTGTTAGCGGTGAGGTGGTCGGTGCCGCAGCACACGGATGGACGCTGTACCATTCTGAACCATCAGCTGGGTGACCAAGTCCAAACTCAGCCCGGCTACCTTCTCCCCATTCACTTCCAGGATCTCATCACCCACTCCCAGCAGTCCAGAATACAGCTTCTGAGTACTGCTGTCCCCCATGTCCTCCACATACACACCTATAGCAACACATACACAGTCAAACATTTTAAGACTTGACATAGTTAGATACACAAGGTATGGCGTTTACTATGGAAAAATATACAAACATCTGCATAGCACAACTTAATCCTAGTACAGGCCAAGAGTAAACCCAGAGACCTGAAGGGATGGTCCTTCTGAAAAGAGCTGAGAGATTGGTGACAGGTGGGTAGCTCCAGACAACTGAGACATTGGGGCTAGGGGGATAGCACATACCGATGAAAAGGCAGGGCCAGAGGGATGGCTCTAGAAAGCTGAGGGGATAGGGCCAACCGGACAGCTCCAGAGAGCTGTCAAGGTGGGGCCAGTGGATAGTTCCAGAGAACTGAAGGGGTTGGGCCAAGGGGGTAGCTCCAGAAAGCTAAGTGGTAGGGCCAAAGGGATAGTGTTAGAGAGGTGAAAGGGTGGAGCCAGGGGGATAGCTCCAGAGCTCTGAGGTGAAAAAAAAAGTCTAAACTTTGCGGTTAAATCTACCAAAACTTCTGATGTGTGCTATTTGTGAATGATTAAACATTTTGCTATATCTTCTGTGGTATTTCAGGAAAAGTATGGGAAGGTACATTACAATTCTAATAGCTGTGTTAGTTGAAATTAACACGATCATAGTGGTCAGACAAACAAGAACCACTGCTGAAATGAATATGCACAATGAGTTCCAGGCCTAACAGAAGGATTAACATCATGACTGTAGCAAAAATTGTCTGAAGTACACATCTGGAAGCAGTGCATCTGTTATGTACAATAACAGATGTCTATTACATTACCAAGTCTTGTACAAAAAAGGATTATATTAAAATGTATTATAAAAAGGTTATGAAAAGTATTATTTGGGGCTGTGTGGAGTGGCTTGTTATCCAGAAATGCCAGCATATGATTTTTCCAAAGCCAGTGAGATCTGAGAGATCTGGGTGTTACCTGAGTCTGGTCTGCCTTTCCCACGAGAGATGAGGAAGCCGAAGGGCCTGTCTGGAGGCCGGTTCAGCTCTAACAGAAATGTCCCATCAGGATACGCCTGAGCGACTCTACCCACTGAGCGCATAGCACTGGGGCTGCCCACATCCTCGATGCTCAGTGCACGCTGGAGACCCCTACACACACACACACACACACACACACACACACACACACACACAATATAATACACAATACTACAGCATGAAAAATATGTGACCTACATACATACAAAGGTGTGCTCTAAATCACATTTTCACAGTGCCATATTTTTAACATGCACAGTGGCATATTTGACCAGTCAGGAATGTGGCCTTTGTGTCCGTCAGGTTTAAAAATAGAATGAATGCAGGAACACATTGTTTACAGCTTGTAACAGTTATATAATATCAAGTAGGACTGGGAGACTAAACACAGATTCTAAATCTGTATCAGAATGACTAACACCTCCTCAGATTTCTGCCTATTTAACTTCAGCCACCCCCTCTCCCCGTCTGTCCACCAGTCTCCCCCTCAAGTCCGAGCTGTTTATAGCGGCCGCCTCTCTGACTGACCCAGGGAAGGTGATGTAACCTACAGCTTGGAGCCTGTAACTCCTTACTGGGATTGCTGCTCTGTCATCCTTAATTGACCATTGAAACGCACACATATAAACACACTTACTTAACATGCCACCAGCTATCAAATCATCACTTTGGCTGCAATGTCACACAAACAACACATTTTCAGACTGTGTCAATATGACATTACATAAAAGTACTGACTAGCAATCTAGAATATTAGTACATAGAATATATGTTCTTAAAATGATGTCAGGACAATTCAGTGCTAAATTAAGGAGCATGGTGTTTGCTAGTTTAAAGGAATACGCCAGTGTTTTTCAGCCTAATTTAAAAACCTATTTATTTTAAACTTACTTATGATGGAAGTCTAATGGCAGCTGTTCCATCAAATCCCACCACATTTATACAAAATGTATTTTTGTAGAACACTTTCATGAATTCTTCGTTATATCCACTTCAAAAGCTGTATAATGCATTCTTTCAGAGATGGGACAATTTTTATAGAGGGAAGAATTTGTGTTTATGAGTTACCAATGGATTTGGGTGATACAAAAGCTAATAATAACATTAGTAGTAAAGCAATTTGCATTGGCTTTTCAAATCTGCGCTAATAAGATGACAAACAAGTGGAATAATTTCTCACTGATTCAAAGTGGTCAACAGACATGTTATATGTATGGTGTTGGCTGATTCCACTTTCAGTAACACAAGCACTCTGGCTTGGTGAGAGTGATCTGGCAAAGACCACATCTGCACCAGTCTCCGTCTGTTGCACCTTCTGCCTGCCTCAGCAGGTCACATTCCCTCCATCTTCTGTCCTACTCTGTCTGTCACAGCTCATCATCATTATATTCACGTTCATAGACATAACCCGAATCAACCTATTTGCTATTGCTTTCTGAATTAGCCTTTATTATGTTCCAAGAAACACAGTTTGCGAGAGCTACTGCTAGTAACACCGCTAGTTTAAAGTAACTCAGTGTGAAAAACACTGGTGTATTCCTTTTACTGACAGTGTTTGCTGTTCTGTGTATTTATTGTATTTTATTTTTAATGTACAGTTCATTTACACTTCCAGTTTGTAGCCACAGACAGAAGCAGCAACACCAAGTCTCTAACTCCTCTGTTCCCACTGTTGTTCCCAACAATCAATCACTGATCACCACTGTTCCCAACCACCAATCACTGATCACCACTGTTCCAAATAACCCATTACTTCCCAATAACTGATCTCTTCCTGGTGATATTTACTTGTAATAAAAGTGAGTTACTCCATCTGTAACTGTTTACTTGGTGTCTATTACCTGATTCTCCCTCTTCAATTTGTCTACATTCTTGATAGGAATTATAGTAGGCTTATTTTGTAAAGATGTAAATGCTTATTTTATAGTGACATGATCAAAGAGGACTTCTTTCTATAAGAAAGTTATGATTGATTAATTTCTATTTTGATCAAACTATATTCTAAATGTCTGCAGAAAATGTTCCTTTCTTCTTAATGTAACACGTTGTGAAATGCGATTGATAATGGCAATGACAATGACTATCTCAAATAGTCTATGACGTCACCTGGCGACTTATAGCGAATTTATTAGCATACCTTAGCTAGTTTCCCCTGAATTGGCAACACTGTCAGTCTATTTATACGCTACTAGATTTGTTTTTTATTACTTTGTGTTAACACAGCTATGAACATTCCTTGTGTATGAGTGTTTAGAGTAGTAGCCTATATAAGTATGAGATTTGAGCCAGTGTGTTCAATTTCACCTCCTCCTCTCATTCTCTGGCAGACTCACACACTTCTATATTTAACTCTGTCACTTTAACACATTCTGTCTCTTTCTCTTGGGGTCTCTCTCTCTCTCTCTCTCTCTGATGCAATCACTTCTGGTGTCTCAGTCAGAGGAAAGTATGCAGGCTGTTGCACAACACACCAGCTGCTTGGCGGGAATACACACGATACACACGCTGCCAACATACCATGCTTCACACTCACTTCATTCACAACATTGTAACATTATGAATAATGTGCGATATCCATAGCAGTAGGAGGTTTCACACATTTGCAGCACAGTCAATTTCAGTAAGAACAAACAGGCTGTGTGAAATGTTTTAAACATAGCTGTGGTTCGAGCCTGAACTAGATGTGCTCTACACTTAGCGTGTGTGTGTGTGTGTGTGTGCGTGCGTGCGCGCGCACCTGGAGAGGGCGGGGCTACAGGGCCGTTCCCCTGGTGTATATACAGTAGAGCGCTCCGGCTTCCTCTTGGAACACTGGAGATTCTGCACTGAGGAGGATTTCTTCAGCTGAGCGAAGGGAGACGCCTGGTGGCCAAAAATTGAACTATTATTATTATTATTATTATTATTATTATTATTATTAAACGTATTATGCAATACAGTGCAATACCCTAACAATAATTATTATGCATTAATTATTAGTAGTAATTAAATAAAATAATTATCATTATAGTTACTACTACTACTACTACTACTACATATTAACATAAAATACTGTTACATTATAATAAAAAGTTTATTCTTAATTCTTTTTATTATTATTAGTTGCCAATCAATTTAAAAGCCTTAATCACTCTATTAGCTTTGAAAAGCAATAAACTGCTTGGATGCAGGTAATGTGTTGACTACAGTGGTGTAAAGAGGACGAACCAGACGTAGGTTCTGGAGCGAGGGTGCTTTCTTTAGTGTGTGGGGGGGGGCAGGGGTTTCTGAGGAGTTTGTTCTGGGTTTGAGTGGCGGGCCAAGCTGTTCCATGCTGCTGGAGTGACTCTTACCAATCCGTCCTCCTGCACTCAGACCCATGGCCGAAAAGAAGCGGCGCAGGGCCTGCTGAGTTTTACCCTCCCTTTGGTCAGCCTCTGGGGCCATATTTCTTTGACAAAACAGAGAAACGATCAGCCTGAGGTCAGAGGTCATATTGAAACAGGATACATTTATTGTAAGCAGTGCAGCAGTATGTGTATAAGTTTAGATTAGAGTATTTGATGTTTTTACTTCAGATACTCTTATGAGCAGTAAACTGGCATTCATCAAAAGCTGAATGAACCTGCACTTTTTTACAGATAAAATTTTAGATAAGTGTTCACCAATTACTTAAATCTATGTATTAAAGGAACTGGCTACTTGTTAAGCAGCTACACCTATAGATAAAAGGCTTATAGACAGTCCTAGTATAAATTACAAGACAAATATACACTCACCGTCCACTTTATTAGGAACACTTGTACATCTGTTTATCCATGCAGTTATCTAATCAGACAATTATGTGGCAGCAGCAAAATGAATAAAATTATGCAGTTAATATTCACATCAAATATCAGAATGAGGAAAAAATGTGATCTCTGTGACTTTAACTGTGGTATAGTTTTGATTCCAGACGGATTGGGCTGAGTATTTCAGAAACTGCAGATCTCCTGGGACTTTCACACTCAACAGTCTCTAGAGTTTACACAGAATGGTGAGAAAGTCACAGAGATCACACTTTTTCTCTATTTTTCTCTAAACTATGTTTGTTGTTTCAACTGAAGCTCTTGACCTGTATCTGCATGATTTTATGCACTGTGCTGCTGCCAAATGATTGGCTGATCAGGAGTCTAGTTAAAGTGTTCATAATTTAGGCCTTTAGAGCTGCAATGTTTCAAATAAACTTGAAATTACACATATTTATTAAATAAGCTTTAAATGGAAACATACAAATACAACCCCAATTCCAAAAAACTTATGACGCTGTGTAAAATGTAAATAAAAATAGAATGCAATGATTTACAAATCTCATAAACCCATATGTTATTCACAGTAGAACATAGAAAACATATCAAATGTTTAAACTGAGGAAATGTACCATTTTAAGAAAAAAAATAAGGTCATTTAGAATTTGATGGCCGCAACAACAGCTCAAAAAAGTTGGGATGGGGCAACAAAAGGATGGAAAAATAAGTGTTACTAAAAAGAAACAGCTTGAGGTTAATTGGCAACAGGTCAGTAAAATGATTGGGTATAAAAATAGTATCTTAGAGAGGCAGAGTCTTTCATAAGTAAAGATGGGCAGAGGTTCACCAAGCTGCGAAAAATTATGTCTACAATTTGTGGAACAATTTCAGAATAATTTTCCTCAACTTAAAATTGCGAAGACTATGAATATGTCATCATCTGCAGTACATAATATCATCAAAAGATTCCAAGAATCTGTAGAAATCTCTGTGCACAAGGGACAAAGGGCAAAATCAATATTGCATGCTTGTGATCTTCAGCCCTTCAGGTGGCACTGCATTAAAAACAGGCATGATTCTGTAATGGAAATCCCTGTATGGGTTCAGAAACACCTCCAGAACTCATTGTCTGGGAACACAATTTGCCGTGCTATCCACAAATGCTGCTTAAAAGTTATCATGCAAAAAAGAAGCCATATGTGAACATGATCCAGAAATGCCGCCGTCTTCTCTGGGCCAAAGCTCATTTAAAATGGACTGAGTCAAAGGGGAAAACTGTTCGAAATTTAAAATTCTTTTTGGAAACCATGGACGCCACATCCTTTAAAGCAGTGGTTTTCAAAGTGGGGGCCGCCAGGGGGCCTCAACAATTTGGTCGGAGCCACCAAGCCCATCCCTCCCACTAGTGTGTTTTCTTTCTCACTCTCAGACAACCACACACACACACAATCAATTCCTAATGTAATGTAATGTAAAGATGTAAGATGTAATTATTAATAATAAAAAAAGGGGGGATATATTCAGAAGTCTGTATTTTGAATGTGTTTTAAAGATATCTTGCAAAAGGGGGGCCTCAGTCAAATGTTAATGCCATTTGGGGGGTCTTGCCCTGGAAAAGTTTGGGAACCCCTGCCTTAAACTAAAGAGAACTAAAGAGGAGAGGGATCATCTGGATTTTTATCAGCACTCAGTTCAAAAGCTGCATCTCTGATGGTATGGGGGTGAATTGGTGCCTATGGAATGGGCAGCTTGCACATCTGGACAGACATCAATGCTGAAAAGTATATACAGGTTTTAGAGCAACATGCTGTATGCTTCCATCCAGATTCTATCCCATAATTACTTCTGAGAGACTCTACATCTCTAAGATACTCTTTTTATACCCAATCATGATACTGACCTGTTACCAATTAACTTAATCAGTTGCATAATGTTCCTCCAGCTGTTTCATTTTAGTAACACTTACTTTTCCAGCCTTTTGTTGCCCCGTCCCAACTTTTTTGAGCTGTGTTGCGGCCATCAAATTCAAAATTACCTTATTTTTTCCTTAAAATGGTACATTTCCTCAGTTTAAACATTTGATATGTTTTCTATGTTCTATTGTGAATAACATATGGGTTTATGAGATTTGCAAATCATTGCATTCTGTTTTTATTTACATTTTACACAGTGTCACACTTTTTTTGGAATTGGGGTTGTACAATTATAGTAATACAGGTGCAGCTCAAAAAATTTGAGTATCATGGAAAAGTTAATTATTTTCTGTAATTTAATTCAAAAAGAGGAAATTTCATATATCCTAGATTCATTACACATAAGGTGAAATATTCAAGCCTTTTTTTGTTTTAATATTGATGATTATGGCTTACAGCTCATGGAAATCAAAAATCCAGTATCACAAAATATTACAATAAAGAATTTATAATACAGAAATTTCGACCTTTTTAAAAGTATGTTAATTAATATTTTGCACGAATTACTGCATCAATGCGGTGTGGCATGCAGGCAATCAGCCTGTGGCACTGCTGAGGTGTTCTGGAAGCCCAGGTTGCTTTGATAGCGGCCTTCAGCTCGTCTGTATTGTTGGCTCTGGTGTCTCTCAGAGATTCTCTATGGGGTTCAGGTCAGGCGAGTTGGCTGGACAATCAAGCACAGTAATACTATGCTCAGCAAACCAGTTACTAGTAGTTTTGGCACTGTGGGCAGGTACCAAGTCCTGATGGAAAAGGAAACCAGAATCTCCATAAAGCTCAGAAGGAAGTATGAAGTGCTCTAAAATCTCCCGATAGACGCTGCATTGACTCTCGACTTGAGAAAACACAGTGGACCAACACCAGCAGATGACATGGCACCCAAATCATCACTGACTGTGGAAACTTCACACTGGACTTCAAGCAACTTGGATTCTGTGCCTCTCCACTCTTCCTCCAGTCTCTGGAACCTTGATTTCTAAATGAAATGCAACATTTACTTTCATCTTCCCCATGATTGTGGTTGTGTGTACTGAAACAGACTGAGAGATTAAAGCCTCAGGAAACCTTTATAGGTGTTTTGAATTAATTAGCTGATTAGAGCTCTTCTCAGGTCGATGTTTCTGTATTATAAATTCTTTATTCTAATACTTTGAGATACTGGATTTTTGATATCCATGAGCTGTAAGCCACAATCATCAAGATTAAAACAAAAAACATCTTGAAATATTTCACTTTATGTGTAATGAATCTAGAATATATGAAAGGTCCACGTTTTGAATTAAATTGCAGAAAAAATGAACTTTTTCACAATATTCTGATTTTTTAAGATGCACATTTATTTCATGGTATTGGATGCTTTGAATTTATCTGATAGTGGCTCAGTAAGACGGTAGTGGTGCTGTCTAAAAGCTCCAGGGCCTATGGTTTGATCCTGTGATCGGGTTACTGTCTGTGTGGAGTTTTATGTGTTTATAATGTATGATACTGGTTCTAAACAATGCTCTGTATCATCTCATCTCAATATTGGGTTTGTATAATCCTGCTTTCACCACCAGGGGGTAGTGATGTTATGATCAGAATTAAATTAAGCACTCCTCATTCTGACCTCTTTTTTTGACCTACTTTTCTGTCCAGTCTGGTCCAGCTCTTTGCAGGTTTGTGGCCCAGAAATGAAAAAGAGCTGAACAACCTACAGACTAAACCAAAATAAGAGGATAAAGTACTACAATGAGTTTTAGACCGATCCAGAACTGTCTGGAAGAGAGCTGTCTCATTCTGTATGAATTTCTCTCTCTCTTTTTAATGACTCACGGTGAAGGGCTTGGGCTGTCCTCCCTTTGCTGTTTGGCTTTGATAGGTCCTTGAACAAGTCCATTATTCACAGACTTTTTGGCAAGGCTGGCTGCTACCTCCACACTGATTTGGTCCTGTGTCAAACCTGGGGGAAAAAATTATTAGATTGCAGAGGTATTGATCAGATTAAATCTGCATATTATTATATGAGCTGGAGTTGGACCTGAGTAATGGAAATACTGTGTGTGTGTGTGTGTGTGTGTGTGTGTGTGTGTGTGTGTGTGTGTGTGTGTGTGTAAAGAAAGACCATGAAAGAGACATATAGATAGGAGTCAGACAGACAGAGAATCCCAGGTGCAGAAAAAGCAGACAGACAGAGAGAGAGAGACAGAGAGAGAGACAGAGAGAGAGAGAGAGAGAGAGAGAGAGAGAGAGAGAGAGAGAGAGAGAGAGAAGTGAGCAGGGCTGAATGGATGCCATGCTGAGAGTCCCACTGTGTTCAGAGCTCAGAGAGATTAGAGGCCTGTGACTCCACCAATCTGCTGACAACAAAATCCCTGCTCTATCTGGAGCCTGACACAAACACACATCTGCCATGCTGCCTACACACAATCCATGAAGCAATAATCATCATTCAGATCAATCATGTTCAGTATGGCAAGCTGCACCCCAATACTTCCTGGGACATAGAAAAGTTTTTTCTCCATTGGAAATGCACCTAAAGATCCTGAGTTCCTAAAGAGGTTCCTGTGGTGGTGATTCACTTATAGACATATAAATTCACTCACATATGTGCATTACTCACGCTCTCATATAACATCTGTAATGGTATACTTAAAGTTTTATACTATATTTCTCACACTGTTCTATACAAATATATATATATATATATATATATATATATATATATATATATATATATATATATATATTTTTTTTTTTTCTCACTTTTTGTAACAGTAACTGTATTGCATCTGATGAGCTTTCTGTTTTGAAATTAAATTTTAAATTATATTATACCACAGCTCTTAACAAAACTTCACTGTGTGTGGCAGACATCTTGGAACCTGATATGTCACAGCCAATATTATATCCAAATTTAATCTTTCATTTGAAACACAATTTATATAAAAAGGAACTGTTCAAATAAATAAGGGTGTAATTGTACACTGGTTTATACAAGACTGACCTGCTTGTTGTCCTGGTGTTATGATTCTCTGGCCATGACTGTTGCTACCTGCTTGTTCCTTCCACAAAGAGTTTTTAAATATCACTGGATTTTTTGGAGGATCAGGGTTTCCTTGAGGAATACCCTCCAAATTTGACTGCTCCCCACCCTCTTGTACAGTGTCTATATGTGTAAGATGATGATGTTGAGAAGGCATGACTCGCTGGTCACTGGGACTCTCCAAATTCAGAGCAGATATTTTGGGCTGGAGAGGTAGCGGAACAGGCTGAAGGAGCCTGGGAACTGACTGAGCTTCTGCCACTTCTCCTCTGGAGGCCACTGAAGGTACAAAGGCTTTAAAGTTAGCAAGAGACTTACATGTTCTACTGTCCACCTTTAGCTCTAGTGACTCTAGGACATATGGGTTTGACGGTGGAGCTATAGCGCCATTAGACATGGGTGTGTTACTGGAAATGCTTGGTGATCCTGGTGTTCTGAGCCCATTGGCAGCTGTGGCCCTCGTCTCAGGACTGCCATCCCTCTTACGACTTTTTCTCTTCTGCTTCTGTAGAGTCCCTCTAACACTACCCACACTGCCTGCGGCTCTACAGTGTGTGCCATCGCTCTCCACAATGACAGGGCTCATGGCACCTATGTAAGTCTCTTTAATCTGCTCTATTCGCACCAGGCGGTTAGGCAGCGTGGGTGCAACCCAGCATGGCACCGTCCTTCCCTCAGCCTCTCCATTAGCAGGCGATGGTTGCTTTTGAAAGAAGCAGGAATCTGAAAAGTCTCCATCCAAAATTGTTCCACATGAGTTGCACTGTTGACCAATGGTCTCGGGTTCATAATGACTATTAGCGTTGGGTAAGTTCTCCTGATTCTTCCTGCTTTTGTATTTGTCCTGGCTGTTGATGTATGTTGCCAAACTGGGTTTGACTCCCAGCAGTCCCTGCACCCTCTCTCCAGCTTGTCTGCACTGTCGTTCCAAGTAACGCACTTCAGCGTCTTTTTCTGACTCATCTTGAAAACGCACACGCGTTGGAGACTGCCCATGGGTTCGACGACGACGAGAGCCTCCAGTTGAATCACTGCTGGAGGAGTCACTGAGGTTTCCTGAGCCAACCACCACCCGTTCCGTACCCACAAGAGGAGCCTGCTGCACAGGTGCTCCGACCCAGGAAAGCAGCTCCCTTCAAACACACACATATATTCACAAAACATCACTAATCTGCTGAATACAAACACAGGCATGATAGACATGTGCAGACTATTGGTTGTATAATTTCGATATTCAGCATAGATAATATAGATATTGTTGATATTGCATTCTTGGTGTCTGTGTAGCCAGAATTTTTTGGCAGCATAAGGACTGCTGTTATGGGAAAATAATCAATGACAGGGTGATGAAGTGCTAAAAATTTAGACTTGCTGTGGTTTGTTTGTCTTATACCACAGCAATTTTTAACTCATTAAAAGAATGACCATTCATCTGTTTACAGTTACATCTTTTGTTGGTAAACATTGATAACAGGATCTAACTTGTTTTGTCACTTATGTTGTGGTAGTTATACACAGCCATTCCCTCAACCATCTCTTTTTTCTCTCCTGAAGTTAATAAGAGAATGTCTAAGCCCTCTGTCCTAAAGACTTTCCCATGTTGGAAAACTTAAAGTTACAGCTTTACCTCCAACTGTTACAAGAGCTGACACTGGCGACTCCTTCTATAAATGCTAAATAAATGTCTCCTCATAGAGAACTACAATTTAAAAAAAAAATCTGTTTATGTAGAATGTCCACCACGTAAGTGTCTGTGTAAGTTAATCAACATCTTCTGACCAAACAAATTCAAGGATTCAACAGTGCTTTAGTGTACGGCTCTTTAGTTTAGACAATCTTTTACACAGCATTGAATTTTTTGCTAAATCAATCCCATTATTCTACTAATTGGATGAGAGTTTGATGAAAGAGTTGAAATAAACATGGCACACAGAACCGTTCCTCCCATTGCTCCAAATGAGGAATTATTTTAAGTAATGCAGTTAAAATAGAATATGATATGATTTTATGATAATTTTGATAAAAAATAATTATGATTTTGATTATGATTGTGAAAATTATGATTTTAGCGTTGTATAATTATACAGTAAATAAGTACAAAGCTGTTGAACTCCTGAACACACACACATATGCAGAAAAACACAGGCCACATTCCAAAGTGGCTGGAGAATTCCAAAACTGAGACACTGATTCAAGGCTAAATTCCCCTGGAATTCATCCCTCTGTTTCAGCTAAAAGACCACAGCATTCCCTACATATATTAATACTTCATATTAATGGGCTCCTGCTGTGTAATAACATACCGAGCCACTTCTACAATGTCTGTTCACTTCATCTGCAAATGTGATTGCATGCCAACTTGACCACTGTAGCATTATTGTAATTCACTGAGCAAGATAACACTGGGAACCGAGAGGAAATCATTTAGCAGGAGCATGATAGCAGTCTCGGGAAGGACACTTTCCTCAGCAATACTGTTACTACTACTACTACTACTAATACTAAAAATACTATTATTGTTATTATTATTTTTATTCATAGTAGTAGTACTTTTATTAATAATATATTATTTGAACATTACTATAATTATTACTACTACTAATACTACTTCTACTACTTCTATTACTACTACTACTACTAATAATAATAATAATAATAATAATAATAATAATAATAATAATAATGGTATTGCAAAATAATGCAGATATCTTTTTTTAAAAAATATGTTCACTTGTCAATGCCCCATCACAAGCCAGCTCTCCACTATCATACAACAGCTAACTGAGGAGGATGAAGGCTAGCACGTGCTTCCTCCATGACACGTGATGCCAGCCAACTACATTGTTTTGAACTGCTGCTCATGCTGTGTCGCTGGGCACAGCATCTACTCTCTTCCACATGCATGTGCTCATATATGCCTATGACTGGCTAGTGTCAGTATGATTGACAGGGGAGAGAATGATGCCATTCTTCACACCCAGAGAACATGGCAAATGATTTGCTCCCTTGGCTCCCAGCCATGGATGTTTCTGGTATCTCCCGATAGACCCTGTTTAAACCAGAACCACACCAGCTACTATATGTATACTCTACTGTAATCTAGTAAGGAACATTTTGTAATAGGTTTACCCATTAAAGTAGCAGACCCCAAAATGTATACTTATAAAAGCAGTATAAGGAGCAGTATAAGAGCGTGCTTATTGCAAAAACTCATAAAATCATTCAGAAAACAATAGCAATCTGTTTTGTATGCTGCCACAAAAAGGGGGTATTTTCTTACCAAACAAGGAGCAGCTGTTAGAATGGCTCACTCATCTGTGGTGTGTGTGTATATGTGTGTATGTGTGTGTGTGTGGGTGGGTGGGTGCGTGCGAGAGAAAGCGAGAGAGAGCGAGAGAGAGAGAGAGAGAGAGAGATTGATTGAATATGCCACTGGATGATGAGAGATGAGGATCAGAGACGCCGGCCTTGTGTAATTGTTGTATAATTCAACATGCCTTATATAACTCAGCTATCATCAGCAGAAGTGAGTGTGTGTCTCTGAAAAGGATGAGACATTGTTTACTCTGTTTACTAGCATTATTTAATTTACAATTATCACTTACGGACTTTAACACAGTTATTGCTGGGGCACAAGCACTGCACAGAAATGCTGCCTATAAGTGATAACAATATGTTGAAGTGTCCACGAAACAATGTTGTTTAAGTTGATTATCACAATATGTTGTATAGCATGCGTGCAATATTGCACAAGTTTAATATCAAAATTCCACTATCTGGCACTGACCAGAGATTTCCTCGTTGTTTTTATTTTTTTATTTATTTTTTTTTTACACATTTTTTCACTTCTTTCCTGGGGTTTGCTTAGCATGGGGCCTATTTGAATCTGAATACCTATATTGAAATTGTACAGCAAGATGCAGTGCAGTTCCCTATCAAGCTATGTATATTACATATATTAAATAAGAAGTAACTATTTATACAGATATTAAATAAAAAACAAAAAAGAGTTCAAATATATATTGTGCAATATGTGAAGTAAGTTTGTGCAAATACACACTGTCGATATGAACAATATAAATTGGTACATGTGAATCTTCTTTGTGACAGTGAGTTGTTAAATGTGCTATAAAAGTAAAATTTAATTGAATTGAAGAGTGAGAGAGAGAGAGAGAGAGAGAGAGAGAGAGAGAGAGACCTGTTGCTGATGAAAAGGACTAGACCGCTTCATCCAAGCACATCCCCCATACATCAACAACACCCTCCACAGCAAATAAAACACACACAACACCCCAACACACACACACACACACACACACACACACACACACACACACACACACACACACACACTTTTTTTTTTTTTTTTTTTTTTTTACAACACCTTATAATTCACACACAAAAAAGTTATAATACCAATCTGGCCATGTTTTGAACCACTTTAAGGGTGGACTCCATGCCTATCAGCACCTAAGCTTCTCCGGTTGACATCCTCCAACACTTCAGATCCCAATATTCTGCAAAGGGGAGAGCATAAGAGATAGAGAGAGAGAGAGAGAGAGAGAGAGAGAGAGAAAGAGAGAGTACTTACGGCTTGTCCCTCTGGACAGGTAGGATGGTGTGGTCGGCTTTGAGTGGGTTTGAGCGGGCCTTCATGCGAGCACGCTCCAGCAGTTTTTTGGCCTGTTCATGGCGAGGACTAAGCGGCAACTCTGCACCTGAGACAAAGGGCCTGTAGCCCAGTCAAACACACCCACCCACACACACACACAGACGTCAGCTACTGTGCAGCAGGCACACTCATACAGCACAGGATTAAGTGGAGCAGTCCGTCACTACTAATTAGCCTGATGAGACTGAATGTGCATGAGTGTGTGTGTGTGTGTGTGAGTGAGAGAACATGAGAGAAGTGTTTGCTAATATGTGTAAATTGGATTATGATTATAATCATGCTTTGGATTACATGAACATGATATCATGTTTCTGTTCTAACAAAACAAGTAAACAGGTAAACAAGTTAAATGCTAGCATAAATTACATCTTACTATCTAATCCAGATGTTTTATTTCTGCTGTTGTGAAAGATTGAGCACTTTTTTAATACTGCTGAATACTCAGGTTTTATTAGCTTTGCAACTGTTCCAAAACATCAACTGTGACTATAAATGGATAAAAGGTACGATGTGCCATTCTTTCATAAATTATAACTGGTAGCAAATTGCTGTGGTATAAGATGAATAAAACACTTTGGTACATGCAGCTACAGGAAAATAATCAGCTCTTTTTCTGTAGAGTATGATATATCATGTTTTATTGCTTAGATAGTTATTATTGTGTTTTTATATAAAATCAAAAACTCTAATGTGAATATATGACATAATTATTTTGCAATTCGTATTTATTTTATTTAGTGGATTAAAAATAGAACCATATGTAATTTAGACATTTCATTTTTCATTTTTATTTCCTTCTGATTATTATTATTGGTTACCATTGGGAGGGGATGACAATAATGATGATGATGGTTTTAATGTAGATATAGATGTTGATATAGATGATAAAACAAACTGAAAATTTCACCCAACTATAGTTAGTTCTGTTAAGCCCTTAAAACAGAAACAATAATATTGTGTTTTAAGGTCACCTCTGACTCTGCTCACTGTCATGAAGAGAAATCCCAGAATCCCAGTCACTGTCATTCAGCCCACCTGTAGAAACACGCAAATCTTTTCATTTTAGCTGTGAATTTCATCACAACAGTACAAATATAAGCAATATAATCAATTAAGTTATGGTTTTATATATAAATATATATATATATATATATATATATATATATATATATATATATATATATATATATATATATATATATATACGACGGCTATGGCTTAAGTAGTAGAGCAGGTTGTCCACTAATTGCAGGGTTGGTGGTTGATCCCCGGCCCACATGACTCCATATACCAAAGTGTCCTTGGACAAGACACTGAACCCCCAGCCTTGCATGGTAGCTCTGCTGCCATTGGTGTGTGAGTGTGTGTGTGAATGGGTGAATGAGAAACAGTGTAAACCGCTATGGTTAAAAAGCACTATATAAGTGCAGACCATTTATCATTTATATCCACCCAAACTACACCGAAATCACCAGGAAAGAACTCTGTCAACTGTGCTTTCATCCAAATGGCAAGAAAGCATAACGTGATGAAATAAAATAAAGTTATGAAAATGAAGCATTTTTTGAAAAAAAAAAAAAACCTATTTGGAAGTTACTTGATTTAAAAAGTAGCTAGGAAAATCAAACTAGCTTCTCAATACAGAAGCATTGCTTTTTGTGGTGATGTGACCACCAAAGACTTCATTGACTGTTTATTATATGTCTGTTACCTTAATCAGTGACTCAATTGAATGTGTTGTTCATAAGTTCACTTTTATACACCTGTACGGTACATGTTGTAGTAGGCAAGTGTAAGAATAAAGTTGTGGTTGTCTTACAGCTTCAGTATAGTAAATTTTTTTTTGTTGTTGACGATGTAGTTAGATGTGATTGTTTGTGTCCATAAGTAGTCGTCTAAATAAATTTTAAAAATCCCACCATGTAATTTCTCTCCCTTTCTCCCCTTTTGTTATCCAGCAGTACCAGGCTTTATCTCATCTCCATTCTGAATAATTCCAGTCATTTTCTGTTCAAGCTGATTCAAATTCACCTCACACGATTCATAAACACACACACACACACACACAAATCGAGGCAAAAGTGAAGAAATCTGGTTAAACTTAAATCTTGCCCCTTAAAAAACACAATAAATTAATTAAATCAAAATGTCACTCGATTGAATTATTCTACTATATGTATATGTATATTAGTCAAGGGAACAATTATAATTAAATATAATTAAGCATCCCCCCCCCCCCCCCCCCCCCCATTCTGAAAGTATTTGATCAGCCAAGACATGTTTGATGTCCACAGTTTTCTTCTTAGGTTTTGCAATAGTGCTATGGGGTTAATGTAGCTAACAAACAGTGAATGTTTATCCCATTTAAAATATTTTACTTAAACACACGCCCAAATATCTACTCTCTTCAAACAGCATTGCTAAGCTACTTATCTTAATTTTATTTTAAATAAACATGATCTTTTTTCATATTATCATCATGGCTTCCAGCTTCCAGTGCAATTCTGATGAATCTTTGGGAGGCCTAGTTGTGGTTCAAGGCATAGGTTTATGGAAAAGAAATTGTAACTCCAGTGTGAAATGAAAGAAATAATCATCAGATACCAAACATATCTTTCCTCATTGCTTATATTCAGTTTTTTCACAGAACCATTCTTTTGAGATAATATAAAATTCCTAAGATTCTTAATATATTTCATTTTCACCTCTGCAATGTGTATTCTCCATCCTCTGATCAGTAACTGTAGCCTGTTGTCCCTCACCACTCTTCCTTTGGGCTTTCTGAAGCATCTGTCTGAGGATGGATCTGTTTATTTCCACTCTTTCTGCTAGTGAGAGAGAGCTTCCACTGCTGCAGATGCTCTCTAGACTGTCAGCACGCCTCAGCTCGCTTCCTGTTGCTACTGCCAGGCCTGAGTCACTTGGCCTGCAGCTCTGAGGATGGCTCTCTGCTCTGTCTGACCTGTTAATCTCTCCCTGAATGCTGGGATCTGTCCTCAGAGCCATGTGCCTGGGCATGACACCACTATTAGATTCCTCTCTTGCTGGAACATCACATCCATTTGATAGCACAGGCTCTTGCCTGGTGATCCTGTCTGCGATGTTCTCCAGAAATACTGCTTCTCCTTTTCCCGTGGAATTGATGACTCTTTTATCTTCAATAGTGTGGAAACTTAAACCCTCAACACGAGCTTCCATGTCTTCATCACTGCTGCTGAATCCCCAGACACCTGTATGAGAGCATGCTGACATGTAGAACCCAGGTACCACTCTCCTGTCTTCTTTCTTTTTAGAAGGCTGTTTCCAGATTGCCTTGCGCTCTGAGCGAGCCTTTGCCTTGGACTGCAGGGCTGAAACAGCAGAGGTATGTTGCTGTAGCTTGGTGTGGGAGCTTAGAGAAGAGGAGATGACAGATCTGAGTACATGGGTGGGACTCGATGAAGGTTGGGAGTCAGATTCCTGATCTGATCTGTCCATCGGGTGGGAGTCAGTGGCCATAGCATTGCAATTCTCACGCACAACTATGTCCTCCATGGCCCATTCAGAGAGTCAGCATTATAGAGCCTATGGAAACAATAGGAAACAAGAGTCACTTGGTGGTCTCCAGTTTCCAGATAAACAGCTACTATTGTATAAGAGTAAGCTCAGGAATAGTACACCTGTAAAGGCTTTACGTGTTTTGTTATTCTGGAAAATGTCATGACATGTCATGGAAAGCATAAGGCCCTGTTCTCAGCTATATTAGACACTCAGTGATACCATGCCCTTTGGGAATCACTAGAGGTTAATGGGGATCATCATCTGTCTAATCATCTCATAATAGCATAAGGAGAGGGAATCACTCAGTTTCTGTATGAAGTTCTTTGTTTACTGGCCAGTCTATGTCCCTATCCTCATCTATAGTCACAAGCTATGGGCAGTGACTGAAAGAGTAAGGTCATGAGTGTGGGTGGCAGAAATGTGATGCTTCTGCAGGGTTGCTTGGTCTAGTCTCTGTGATAGAGTAAGGAGCTTGACAGTCAGGGACAGCCTTGAAGGAAATTGAGTGAAAAATGAAAAATATTTCGTAGTTTGTGTTTGATGGCAGTAGAATAAATCTGTATGCAGTTTGTTTTTGAAATTCTTTTGTGTTCTGTATTTGTTGGTTTCAAAATGCGTTGCATGATGACATCATGTAAACTGATGCTCATGTGATTTGTGGTTTTTAGAGCAGGCCCTCACACCACAGCTGCTCAATGGTTATAAATTCTTCTGGTTGTGAACAATTCATGAACAACACAGCAGTTTTCAAACAGGAAATGGAGAACTAGCAATGTGTTGACTGATCTGTTTTTAGCCATATTTTAAAAAGACATTACTGTAGTTACTGGACTACTGTGTTTATTGTGTTTATATTTCATGTGATGATTTCTAATAAATACTAGCAGGCAAAGCTGCTATAATCTGGTAGGTATTTTAAGCTCTCACCAACACACATTAGAAAAATATATAAACAGGTTAACATTTTTAGTACAGTAATACTGTAATACTACAAACAATTAGTTATCATATAATTGATTTACAATTCAGAATGTCCCGGAGCATCAGTGGGGTTGCTGAAGAATAAACTGAATAAATTATTAGCATTAAATCATCCACTAACACAATCATGCTAACATTACCTTTAACAATGGAAGTTCATTACCTTTAACAATGGAAGACTTATTTTGTGGAAATAATTTTTGTATTTTCAAAATATAAAACGCAGCATTTTTAAATAGATTTTTGGGTTGGAGGTTTGGGGAAAAAAAAAACATTTACTTTTGGTGCATTTTGTATTATGTATTAAAATGGATTTTGACTAGCATATCAGGAACTTGATATTCAATCTGGCACCTTGTATTGTCTGTTCTGCAAGGTAAAGAACAAGAGTTGGAGTTGTGTGTAAAAATTCTTCTTTAACTTAATTAATTCTCATTCTTTTACATGTAGTTCCACTCAAATCAAAATTTAGACCTGAGTTTGACATTCCTCAAAGCAACTCCATCCCTACACCTTATTTTCCGAAACAAATTCAAACATAACTTGAATGTTTACTCTATTGCCGTGACTAAGGATAAACTTGTTGTGCTGACTACAACTGAAGCTCTAAAGTGACATGCAGCTCAACAAACCATAAATATGCCATGAATTTTGCAGATACTGAAAAACTGCTGACATTAATTTATAATTATAATATTTATAACAATTATAAAATTATTATTATAATAATTTATAATATAATAATTAAAAAACATAATTAATGCATTAATGTTTGAATCCATTTAAAATTAAACAATAAGTAGGAAGTCCATTATTAGAATGTACCTAATGTCCTCATGCTCTTAGTATGTATGTTATTTAAACATATTTTGTGAATTTTCTCATTCTTTGCTTAAAAAAAGGCCCTGTTATACATTTTAGAGCAAAATGTAACCATTGTTACATGAGATTGGCATGTTTTCTTAGATTCAGTGTTGAACAACTGTAAAATAAATCAATTAAAAAAAGAAAGAAAGAAATAGTGTAAAGTTAAAAGAAGAATGCCCATAAACCCATGTTCCTTTTTTGCCTCCCATCACTGAAGTATTTTAGAAGAAAGAGAAACACACACAAGCAAATGTACACTGAGAAAAGAAGTTCATGCATGGCTGTGTGCTTTTCAAGACTAATTTGATTTAATTATTCCCCTCCTAATTAGGGCTCCCAGCATTTGCTTTAGCTTATCTCTTCCGGGACTATCCAGCATCCCGTGCTGAGATATATGCACCGTACCCATGGGTGCCAGGTCATCAGACTAAAATCAGTCTACCATGTTCGAGATGAATTATTGTATGTGAATACACTGGGCAAAAATCCTATGCTGGTCTCAGTAATGGCAAAACTCTGTGAGATAGACATGTGGCTTTCAAAGCCAACTCATACAGTATGGTGGGCAACCTTATACTTATCAGAGAAAAGGATTAGTTCTGGGAAACCAACAAATTGTTTTTTTTTTTTAAATCAAGAAATGTGTGTGGGGGCACAGATTGCTTATGTTGTCTGCGCAAATGTAAGCACAAAACTCTCAGTATCTTGGAATCCATATCTCTGTAACTAATGAGGCTATTTCAAAGGAATTTGTTTCTTTTTTCCTCCTTCTGCACGCCCAACCTGATGATGTCTTTTTCTGAGATTTTGACCAACAAGCATCACTTGAGTATGACAACACAGCTAACGTTTAATATTACATTGTACCTCTTCAGTACATTCTTCATATGATCAAAGACACATTTTCACTTCAGGTTTTGAAATTCAACAGCATAGTGAGTTCTGTTAAAAGCCTAACAGCCCTGGGTCTAATGCCAAATGACTATGTTATGTGTTGAGAATTGGCCCATTTCTTAGGTCATGTAAGTCAGCTGCTGTATTTGACATGCATTTATTATATTTTACTCCTGTCGCAAATGTAGAAAAGGTGGAAGGCAAGTCAAATAATAGCTAAAACAATGTTTGCCAAATTTCCCACAGACTTTAGAAAGGTTTTCAAAGACTCACTGTTACTCAAAAAACAATGTACAACCCCTGTTTCGCAGTAAAAGTGACAAATTTCTTTCAGATAGAAGGATTTAATGTGTAATAAAAGCAAAAAAACAAAAAACAAAACCCTGCTACATTTAAAGTAGTTAACAATTTAATACAATAGGCTATGATTGGGAGCTGTGTTTATGCAACATAATGTGAAGCAAACAGTTTTATTTTAATTCAATTATATTCATTTAAAATCACAAAGACAACTATTATGGAAGTACTACTCTGAATCATTTAGTAAGTGGAAACAAAGGATGGCAGACTTCAGCATCTTACCTCGTTCTCCCTGCTGACGTATGAAGCCCATTTTATGCTGACTATCTGAAAGTCAGTTAACAAACATGCCACATATTCACATCTAAACAGCCATGTCATTCCAATTCCTGTTTTAAGTCTCTTTCATAAGTTGCTTTTCCCTTCTTGCTCTTTCTCTTTCTGTTTCTCTGCTTTTTTTGTTTAGCCCAATTCCAGCTGTTCTGGAGGCAGCTCAAGTGTGAAGAGAGTGTTCACTGAGTTTTCTCTGAACACTCCCACTTCTTAAGAACATGACTTTAGCCTCCTGAATGTTCTCCCTTGCTGTCTATTTTCCTCCTCCATGAGCTACGGTGTGCGTGGGACTGAGTCTGACTGTTGAATATCCACATGTGTTAAGATTCCTGTGTTGCTCAGGAGACAGGCATGACCAACACTGGAAAGGGATAGGCTGGATAACAGGTTTAATGGGAACAAAGCTAACAGTCTATTGGTGAAGCTCCCACCAAGGTCAGCCCCTTGTAGGAGGAGCGTAATTCTACCCTTCCAAAGGAGAATAAAAAAGAGGACGGAATCTTAAACGGCAAGTGGAAAGGAAGTGCAGGAATCTCCAGGCACATACTTCATCTGCCAAAGAATTTCCTTTGTTGATTATAAATTCAGTCTGATTCAGTGCTCTCAATCTGCTCTGTGATTTATAGCCATATCTCACTGGATCTTCTGTAAAATAATGTCAGAGTTGTTAAAAAATCATATCTGTCAACCTATTCAAATCCTTCTAATGATTAAAGTAAGTAAAAATTCTGGATTAGTTGAGTAGAAAGTGTATGTATCTGTGAGCCAAGGCCTGGAATGAAGCAAAACCAAATGTAACAGAAATAACTGGGCTGGGTCTTGAACTTTATGTGCAGTGCTGCCAAGGATGCAAAATCTGAGACACCCTCGCCTGAAACCTGAGGCTCTACCAAGAGGCCTCACGCAAAATCACATTTGTTCTCTCCACTTCATTCTGAAACTGACTCAACATTCCATTAACTTTGCTCCACTTAATGTGTCAACTGCCTCCTTGTAACAAGAACCAGCCGTGTTCAATCTCCTGTGAAATGGCCATATAAACAGACTCCAAATGCCATGGAATGGATTTTTCTTTACATGTTTACATATACATTATAATTTCCTGCTAAACCGTTAAAGAAAAGTGACCTGAAGATTTCAAAAAACGTCTGCCACTCAGAAAATATGCACAAAGAACAAGGGGCTTTCAGTATAGCAAAGCAGAGGATTAATTCTGTCCTGTCAACTTTTTTAATTACATGTTATATAACTTACTTTTCTCTCTAGTGTCAGAAGATCATCTAGCATTTATTACATTAAAAAGTGTCAAAATATGTTCTGTAAGAAAATTGGCAAGCTGGCATTACCTTTTCAGTTAGCAGTTTACCATTTGCCATCCAAAAAGAGCCAAAGTTTTCCATAATTCCCGCTTGCTGCTCACTATACCATATCTGACCCACTGCATGCTGAGTGCTCATGTCTTAACTTTCTTATACCACTTCTCAGTCACACAATCCCTCTGCTCTCCAGCAACTGGTCTGAGTCATCTGTTCAGAGAATCAAGAGGATTAAGATAAAATTCATCAACCATTGGCTAGACGTAGGTCCATAAATCACTTCAATCAGGCGCTCATTGGCTCAAGCTGCGTGAACAAAAACCAGATTATACTGTAACTGTCAGCAGTGACATGAACGCTGCTGAGAACATAAGAGTGATCTTAATTCAGGAAGTGAAAACTAGTCTCTTAGGAACAGTGTTTCTATATAGCACCCTGAAGGATTTGGTTGTCTCATTGGGGTTTATGTTCTTAGAGTGTACACACTTAAAAAGTTCCTTAAGGATTCTTTAATTGGTTATGGGTTCTTAGTTTCCTGGAAGAGTTCTTCATGAAGCCTTTCTGATAGGGCAACACTGCAACATTATTTTCCCCAGATTGACAACTGAAGACCACTTAAGGTTCCTAGATTGAATCTTTTTCTAAGTCTGTCTGCAGTGCACAATTAAGACTTGTTGATTTGGCCTTACTGTATGTTTTTTTGGATTGTTGTCTTGTTTCAGGATACACCCTGCCCACCTTGAAACTGTAAAATATAGGCGCATTTTCCTTTTCCCCCAACTCAGAAACCCACCCATAGGGGGAGTCCAAATAATGAGGCAAATAATGTCATTATGAAGACAAATAATGAAGCAAATTACATGAGGAAAATGTTCTCTCACAGTACAACACACACACACACACACACAGAGAGAGTGTAAGAACAACTTTTGAAGACCCTTAACCCTCGACTGCTCAGATGTATGCTTGAACTGGTTTCTGTCTCAATTGTAAAGTTTCTTTGGACTAAAGTTCTGCCAAATTAATAAATTCAAGGTCCTTGTCCTTTTTGGGGCTAGACGTCATAGCAATTAAAGGAACATTTTAATGAATTATCAGATTTAAACAATCTGGTAACAGGTAATGGAAGTCTCTCTCACCCAAAATCTTTTCAGTAAATAGCCATGACTCTTCATATGCTAGCTTTACATGACACATAATCTCAGTCAGTTTTGTAAAATAGCAGGCATATGGTGCCCTCCATTAATATTGGCACCCTTGGTAAATATGGGCAAAGAAGGCTGTAAAAACGTTTCTTTATTGTTTAACCTTTTGATCTTTTGTTTAAAAAAAATTCACAAAAATACTTTCGTGGATATCAAACAATTGCAAACAAAACACAGTTTTATCTAAAAATGATATATATTTCTTAAATATAGGTGTACAACATTTATTGGTACCCTTTTAGTCAATATTTTGTGCTACCTTCCTTTGCCAAGATGACAGCTCTGTGTCTTCTCCTATAATGCCTGATGAGGTTGGAGAATACATGGCAAAAGATCTGAGACCATTCCTCTATACAGAATCTCTCCAGATCATTCAAAGTTCGAGGTCCATGCTGGTGGACTCTCCTCTTCAGTTCACCGCACAGGTTTTCTATGGGGTTCAAGTCAGAGGACTGGGATGGCCATTACAGGACCTTGATTTTGTGGTCAGTGAACCATTTTTGTGTTGCTTTTGTTATATGTTTTGGATCATTGTCCTGCTGGAGGATCCAATCATGGCCATCAAATTCAAAATTACCCTTTTTTTTTTCTTTCAATGGTACATTTACTCATTTTAAACATTTGATATGTATTCTATGTTCTATTTTGAATAACATATGGTTTTATGAGATTTGCAGATCATTGCATTGTTTTTATTTACATTTATTTATATTTTACACAGCTTCCCAAGGTTTTTTTTTATTATTATTTTTTTAATTGGGGTTGTAGTAGTCTAACATTTTAGTCTAGCTGTTGTAATTTTAAAACATATTAAAATATAGAAATGATAAAATATGTCATTTTGTAGATTTTATTTTGTTCAGTCAGTAATCTGTTGCAAACCAGCCATATAAACGCATCATAATTAGAACACCTCCACCTAGTGTTGAGAGGAACAAAACACTCATGACCAGGTTGGCATTTCAGTTTTTTTCATGTACTGCTCTTATTTCTATAGGATGTCACCTCAAATGATCGGATGTGGTGGGAAATGACGTTATTACAACTTGCAAATTACCACACCATGAATGCAGCATAATTTAAAAGTAGAGAAGAGGTACTTTACATTGTTCACGGTAGACAAGGGGGGCATTTTGATTTGATACCACTCCGTAAACTGGGAAGGAACTGGCAGTTAATAAGTTTAAGTATAATTAAGTTAAAATTGTACATTGATAGGGCGTTTTTCGAAGGCTTTTACCGGTTGTGGGTGAGGAATCACAAGTTATAGCCTTGCCTTGAACGCAACATAACTGCGCTAGCAATGGTGTGTTCGACTTCGGCTGCAGCTCGTTGTAACCAATCAGCGAGAGTTTCCGCTTGCAGTCGGGGGAGGAGTTGAAAACAGAGCCGTCAAATCAGACACTTTCTGCTTCCCGTAGTGACGCTCACGTGGTGTTTGCTTTCTTTATCACAGACAAAGTGGATTAAAAATGTCAGAGAGCACAAAAAACACAGTAATATAACCAAGGAAAACGACTTTGTGTGCAATTCAGAAAACTTTGATTTCATGTTGCAATTTTGTGCAATATAATTTTGCATGTTTGTAAAAGTTTGATTCACGCTTATTATTTTTCGATCTGTGACCGCAATACTTTTGACGGAAAATTAATCCCATAGATTACATGTAATATTTCTCAGATAAACAAGCATCTGAATTGTACATGTAGCAACCAGAAACACTTTTCACTGAATAGGTTGTTAATACACTGGCACCCTGTCCAGGGTGTACCCCGCCTTGTGCCCTATGCTCCTTGGGATAGGCTCCAGGTTCCCCGTGACCCTGAAAAGGAGTAAGCGGTAAAAGATGGATGGATGGATGGATGGAGGTTGTTAATACACTGCCTGTATGTACAAGAAAGTTCAACATAAGCCTGTATTATTTAAAAACCAATAAAGATTTTTACACTACTGTGTTTTCGTTTAAAACGCATAACTTTTGCTACGGTGACGCCTGTCGTCTACACTACTCCGGCGTTTTCAAACCAAACGGAGACTTTTGGAAACGCCGAAGATCCCGTTTTAGTTTGAAAACTCCGGGCTCGCATTTCAATGTAAACAGACCAAAATGACGACTTTTGAAAACGAAGGCATGGCTTCCCACATTCGCTCCCTGATTGGCTCTTCTGGATCATTGCGTATACTTCCCCGATTCGTCAAGTCCCTACCATGTGACCATTATGCATCGTATACACAACAAAACGGAGACTGAACCGCAATCTTTCTTGGCTTTGTTGTCATTCTTAGCAGCCATTGTGAAGTTACATTCTGTATTTTATAATACTGCAGCTGCCTACATGCACAAGAGGCAAGCTGTGAATAGAGCAGTCGGAAACAAATCTTATTACATGGAACGCAGGTTTGGACTAACAACCAACTACCTGTTTACACTTGTATGCGCATGCCCAGTGTGCATGAATGGTCATGTGACATGCGTTTTCGGTTGTGTAGTATGGACGGAGATCGTTTCTGAAACACAGCTGAAACGCCAGTGTGGACGAGGTTTGTTTTCGTTTTAAAACGAAAACACACTAGTGCAAACAGGGCCTGTTGGAGCCCGCTGCTCTCGTATCATTATCACGGTTCTTTGATGCCATACGTCACTGTGACGTGGGCCGTCTCAAGTCGGACCAAAATTCTAACCGGCATGCAGTGCTTCAAGTCGGCCGCCGATCGGTCTGCACAGCGCCGTATGAAGTCGAGCACAGCTAATGTCTCCCTGTGACGTCAGTGCAGCGCACAACCTCTAACATCTCCCCTGAATAATGAACTTACAGCACTTGACAACGAATCAGCACAAGAACCGCCAAACTCATCACAAATATTTCAATATAGGCACATTTAATGTGTTTCAGGGTGGAGGTATCCTTAAAATTGTTGTTTTTTTTTTTTTTTTTTATTAACTGTAGAAAGGCAGCAGGCGGAAGTGAATCCTATACCGGCGCACGCCCCCAAAATCAGCTGATGGGGATGTCGTCACTCTGTAAATGGCAGGAGTCCATTACTAGCTCGACACTTTGAGACCTAAAGGTAAAGCCATTTTTGTTCTCTGTGTTGGTTTCAGTTGCATATCATATTAAGAAATTAACTAATATAACGATTCTTTAAAGCGAAATGTGTGTAGCTTTGAGTTACTTTCTCGTCTGAGCAAACAATCCGTTAGCTTTAGCTAGCAAAACAGGCTCGCATAGAAACACCGAGAATCGGATATCGCAGTATAAGGATTGTTTTCACGGTTTACGCGCGTTATAAAATAAACAAAGGTCATTTGTTAACTCCTTGTTTTGTTTGTTTGTTTTAGAGATTATCCGTTTCTTCAAGAATGGCGTTTGTTAAAAGCGGATGGCTTCACCGCCAGAGTAAGTATATTTTGTTCATATTTACTCAAGGCGGAATCCAATTTCTCCCTATAATTCCTAAGTAGGGGCACTGCACAGCCCACGACACGATCCATTCTAAACCCTACAAAGTGCACTAGAGAGCCATTTGGGATTCAACCTAGGGTGTAGCGTTTCCAAGGCTATTTTGTTACACTTGTTTTATATAGCCTAGTTATCTATGTTTGTTTTAATGATTTCATTTCAGGGAATTAAAAACATTTGCTGTATGTTAATGGTTATCATAAACAATTTATTCAGTTAATGAATATATAAAGACAAATGTGATAGATTGGCGGATACTTTATTTACTTCATTAGGATAATGACCTTGTTACAAAGGCCAAATTAAGCACAGTACATAAATGAAATCTATGGCAGTCTGTGCATAAGCAGCAGACAAATATACAGTAAACTAGATGCAAATAATAAGCAAAGTGCAGTTATATCGATGAGTTCCATGTCATTGTTAATGTACATTTTTGTAGCTGTAGACCGCTTTAACTGTAAAATAAATTCCACTGACCACCTCATTATTTTATGGACATTATTAAAATGTGTACAGTTATTATTGTTCATATTGACTCCTTAGAGCTTTCATTCCTGAACTTTCCACCGACCGACCACAATGTGCAATAAATAATGCCAGACAGGAACTTTTTATAGGCCCACTTGTTTTTAGTTATAGAGGTTTGGACCAGTCAAGCAGTAACTATATTATAATAACTATGTTAATCATTAATAAATGATACCAATAGCTTTGATAATGGTGGGTTGTTATTTCCACCACTGTAAATATATAATAATATAATATAATTTAGTTTTTTAATTACAGACCCCTTGCTCCCTGGACCATATTTTGAGAACTACAGATGTACATTGTATGATGTATTATACTGTACACAAGATAATGTGTGAGTTTAGCTTTTATTTACATTATGCCAAATTTTTTATGTAGGTACTATCTTGCGTCGCTGGAAGAAAAACTGGTTTGACCTTTGGTCAGATGGCCGTCTAATTTTCTATGATGACCAGCAGCGGCGTGACATAGAGGATGAGATCCATATGAGGGTGGACTGCATTAACATTCGCAATGCCAATGCATGTCGAGGTCAACCTTTAATACTGCTAATAATTTTTGGTCATCCGTGGATGAATAATTGCTTTTGAGAGATTATATTATTTCATACTCTGTCTATTTCCTCAGATCTAACACCTCCTGAAGGAAAAGGCAGAGAAGCCCTTCTTCAAATTGTGTGCCGTGATGGACGTGTTATCAGCCTCTGCGCAGACAGTGCAGACGATGCCTTGTAAGTCAGCTGATCTGTATTTATTTATACTTCTAGCTGTTTGACCAAAGCAAATAAATTGTGAACACTCATTGGTAAAGAAATAACAAAAAGACATTATCTACTACTCACCTGTCTTACATTGTCAGTTATTATACTAGTGTTTTAAACTAAAAACATGTGCTTTTTAGTCTTTGTAACCCAAAGACAAATCATGTAGTGTGTGCAGTGTGAATAACATTGATGTTTACTCTTTGCTCTCTTTCTTTCAGGGCCTGGACTGTGGCCCTTCAGGATGCCAGAATCAACACAGTGAGTCATTGCTTGCTTAAAGAAGCACGTTATGGGTGGAGTAGTTAACTCTGTAATCCTCTGTGCTCGCTTCATAACAGACAGCTCTGTTATGCTGTTGATATAAAATGTAAATGGAAACCTTTTGTTAGTTTCTGTCATAAATGTGCCATATTTTACATATCTTCAATTTTCCTCTGTCTTTGATAGCTTGTGATAGTGTAGCGTAATCTTGTTGTTATTTCTTTTGCAGGTGGTTGCACCCCCTCAGTTTGGTTTAACCCCGGAAGTTATTGCCTCTGCTCCTCCTTCTTATACAGAATTAAACCCGACTCCTCAGGTAGGAGCCAAGTTTACATCCCCATCCAATTATTTGTGTTTAATCTTAGTAGTAATAACAGAATGGAAGTGACTTTTTCTGTGACCCTTTTGTCAGGTATACTACCCGGACCAATATGGTGGCTATGTGCCTTATCCTCCTCCCCCCTATGCCCCTAATGCTGTGTACTCTGCAGGTGGGCACCAGTATGCATTTGCCTCCCCCTATCACAACCAAGGTAGATCAGATACTGTCACTGAATGTTTTATATATATACTTGTACGTTTATTGTTTAATTTGTGTAATATAGTTTATAAGGTGTGCAGGCAATGTGCAGTGCTGACTAAACAGTAATTCATAATTATGCCACTGAGATTATTTTTCTGTGCTCTCTGTAGTATTTACAGCTAAAATTTTGGTGTCCCTCATATTACCCTCACTTGCCCAGTTTAATACAGAAATAGAAATAACATAGCCTTGCCAAAATGCATTTAAGTGAACTTCTAACTTGAGCCAAATTTTAAACCCTGTTCAAGCTTAAATGGTTTTAGCAAATGTTTTAGCTTGCTATAAGTAGGCCTTTAGCAAAAAAAACAAACAAACCCTAAAAAAACGTTTTCTCCTCCTGCTCTTACTAAAAAGATATTTTCTTTCATCGAATATGAGTGTCCAATATTCACTACGCCTATATTAAATTCGTCATCAGTCAACAATTTGAATTAGGCTGGGTTATTGACTCCTGTTCTGTTTTTCAGCACTGACTGGTTGTCACTCTTTCTGAAGGCGTGTTACTAAGTCGGTTTTCAAAAAGAATCAATTCTTCGATTCTGAGTCATTGTGAATCTAGAATCGACACTAAAGCTTAGCTTTGACTCCGATCAAGGGCGTGACTAGTTCAGACTGTTCGTAAGTATTGTATAAATAAAGTATCGCTAAAGATAAAGACATATATAATTTATACAGTTGTAGCTGATCAGTCTGATACAAATTCTGATAAGTCAAAGCCCACACTGGCAATTGTTTTTTCTTTTCTGTTGACTAAGTTAAATAAGTAAACTTGAAGATTTTTTGTCCTGTTACGTACTTCAAATTGGTTGTACTTATTCATCCAGCTTGCTGGTTTAAATTAGTATTATCCATTTTAATCATGTGTCTGAGGTTCTTTGGGAGGATGCCAAAAATGTCCCGTAGCACTTGCTCTCACAGATAGGCAGGTGTGGCCAACTCCGTAAAGCCGAGACTGCCATCTAGTGGTAGCTGTTTTTCTTAGGCATAGGTGTGTGTGGATCGGGAGATGTGTGTGTGGATTGTGCAAGGCAAACCGCTGAAAGAAAGTCTCTCAAAATCCAAATGAACCAAACAGAATTGACTCAGAAAAGACGCCAATAAATGCACACATGTCCCCTGATCCACAAACTCACATTGTACTTGTGGCATGCACAAATTATGATATATTAATACAAAATATAACATTTGAATTCACACGTCTCTAATTCTGAATTTTGCAGACACAAATTGTAAGGCATTTGTTTGTGGATAATAAGATGCATATTCAACATTTCTCAAGTTCATGGATCATTGTGTATGCATTTGTTAATAATTTTGACACAAATTTCATCTCCTAGTTCATTAGGTACACCTAACGTGTCGCTTTACTCTTTGGTAATTTTTATCAGGTACATCTACCATATAGGTCACAGTAGATATTCAGTTACTGAAGGTAGCCTGTTTACTGCTAGGTACAATTTGTGCGCACCCATATGTTTGTCAATCAGATATTAATTGAGTTGTGCAGAGTTCACCTGCATAAAATGATTAATGAATGTAAACAGCTGGGGTTTTTTTTTCTTTCTTCCCTATCCATGCCCCTCAGGAGTGTACCCTGCACACGAAGTCAACCATGTGATCATTGAGGAGCGCCGGCGTGATGATGCAGGTGGTATCGCTCTTGGCATGCTAACTGGTGCTGCAACAGGATTGGCTATTGGTTCCCTGTTTTCTGTATTTTAACTTAATATGCATCATTCTGTCCGTTTGAGTCCCAACATGAGATGGATTAGTCTTGTGCTACTGCTCTTATCTTTGCTGCAACCCCATGCTATATGTAATACTTAGACCTAATAGACATTAACTGCCTAACAGATCACAAGCGCAGTTAATTAGTCTGTATGAACCAAAGCCTCATGGTAGCATTTATAGCTTGGTGTGGGAGAGTTTGTTTTACACATACATTATGAAATGAAGTATTTGTGAACTGAGACGGTATTGAACAGGCGTCAGGGTGGTTGCGCATGAAAATTAGGTCACCTGCTTAGATTGCATTTGTAGGTTAAACACGGTAAAATGACGTATGACTGGTGATTCTTTTTCATTATGGTGTCTTAAAATGATTGCCATTGTATTAATTGTTCTTTCCCTGAGTCCATGGGATGAGCAGACCTTGGTAGTTAATCAAACTGGACAAACATGAGATGATATTTGCTTGAAACTTACTACTAACAGTAGGTTTGCCGTGCATAAACATTTGATGATTCCTGAACTTAACAAGTTGTCAATTGGTGGAAACCTGTAATATGTTAAGTGCAATAATTAATGCATTTTGGAAAGATTCTGATCTTGATTTCGTCACAGGTCAATGATGGCCTTATTTGGGATGCTTTTAGACATGCACATACTTCCATTGTGGCCTTACAGGGAGACCTAGAAATCCAAGAAACAGACCATATCCTATAAATAATGAAATATGTTGACATTATTTTCCCATGTTTAACAAGTTGTAGCAGTTCATTGAATGGACATGACCCAGTATGTTGTATTGAACTAGGTTGGTGGAAAAATGCAAATCTACAATGGATATAAAAAGTTTACACACCCATGTTAAAATGGCAGGATTTGTGAAGTAAAAGAATGAAATAAATCATGTCAGATCTTTTTCCAAATCTAATGTGAAATTGTGAAGTATACAGATACAGTGAAAAAGCAATCAAACTTTTTTAGGGGAAAAAGGAAAATGTAATTTCCTGTGTACAGCCCGCTTTGGGTCACCACACAGATTTTTAGTTGGATTCAGGTCTGGGTTGTGGCTAGGCCATTCAGAAACATTGAGCCTCTTTTGGTTAAACAATTCCTTTGTTGATTTTAATGTATGCTTTTGGTCATTGTTGTGCTAAAAGATGAAATTTCACATTTCTTATCATCTTCAGCTTACTATCAGACACCTGAATGTTTTGCACTAAAATCGGCTGGTATTTGTAGCTATTCATGATTCTCTCCACCTTGATAAATGCCCCAGTTCTGGCTGAAGAAAGGCAGCCCTAATGCATGATGCTGCCACCACCATGCTTCACCGGGGGTATGGTGTTCTTTTGTTGATGTGCTTTTTGTTTGCACCAGACATACCTTTTGGAATTGGTCTCATCAGACCATAACACATTTTGCTACATGGTTGGGAGTGATTTAGTTGAGCTCGGATGCTTTTGTGAGAAAGGGATTCCATCTAGCCACCATAACCCATAGCTCAGACATATGAAGAATATGAGAGATTGTCATGTGCCGAGAGTAATCGGTACTTGTCAGATAATGTTGCTGTAGGACTCTTTGCAACCTCCCGGGTAAGTTTTTGTCTTGTCCTTTTGTCAATTTTGGAGGGATGTCCAGTTCATGATGTCACTGTGGTGCACCATTTTCTCCACGTGTTGATGGCCGTCACAATGTGTTATGGTATATCTAATGATTTGGAAATTCTTTTATACTCCTCTTGATCTATACCTTTTGTGAGATAGTGTGATAACGTACATGATTTATAAGCTCTTTGCGGTCCGTGGCTTCAGCAGTCAGATAAAACCAAGGAGATGACTAAGAAAATCCTACTGAAACAGCTGGTCTTTATTTGGGATTAATCAGAATAACTTCATTGGTGACACCTGTATGATAATTAATTTTTGAACATGATATTGAATGTGATTGGGTCAGTCTGAGCTCAGCCACACTCCCAATTATAAAAGGCCGTGCACACTTGTGCAACGTGGTTATTGTAAACTTTAACTCTTTATTTTTCCCTAAAATGTTTGTTTTTCACTTAATTTTTTTAATGTTGTAATTTCACATTGAGGGTGGAAAATGTTCTGATATGATTTATGTTGGTTAAATTTTTTATTAACAAAAAAACATGCTATTTTAACGTGTGTGTGGACTTTTTATATCCACTATAGCTGCATTTAAGATGAATTTTATTTTCCTTTCTGTGAAGAAAGATTGAATTTATGAACACTGCCACCATAGCCAGAAAATACACCCTTAGACGACCCACACCAGAGCTCAGATTTAGATATTTAGATTTAGGTTATTCCGTAGCAACAGTTATTTTTAATGTATATTAGGCTATCAGAGAAGCACTCCAGGATTGCACGGGTGTGAGAACTTGTTCTCCTGGCTTTATGTTCCTTCAGTGTTTTTCATTGAACCCTCATTTACTCTACACTTTTAAAGTGTTAAATCTGAAGAACTTGAAAAGCCGTTATAATAATAGAATTTATGATATTTGTTCCTTTTTTGGAAAATAATTTTTTAAAAAGCTTCTCTCCAGTTTGAGTGTTATTTATCTGGTTTGAGTTTGTGGAAAATGTCTTTAATGCCTGGTTGTGTAAGTTCTGTTTCTACATTGTTTTTTGTTGTTGTGTGAAGAAGTAAAATGAAGCAGCACATTTTAACCCATTAAGCCAAAATGAGTGAATGAATGCTCTGAGTAACATCCAAGGGAATTTGACCTCCGAAAATAATGTAAGGAAAAACATGATGTACACAGGGCATTGGCTCTTCAGCTTTTCTTCTGGTCAGTTTTTCACATGCTATACTTTAACATTAATTATGGTCTATGTTAGACCATATAAGTTATTGACTACATTTACTTTATCTACATTGCACACTGTGTTTACATGAGCAACAGTATGTTAAATTGGGTTTAAACTGAGGTCATTAGTATGTTTAATAAACTTCCCTTCAACATTTTATCACATTTTGAATGTTTAAAATATTGGTATTTGTGAACCAATAACCAAAACATCTACTAAATACTGAAGATACTTTGTTTTAGTTGTATTTACCTTTTACTCTCTTACGCTTGGTCCAATATATCTGAACATACACTTTTTGTTGCTGAACCAACTTGCATTCCCATGTTATACTATCGTGAAATTAATTAAAGTAAGTGACTAAATTGAATTGCAGTGTACATCATCTTTATGAACCAATGTTCTTCCAACAATCATGTTTGAAATATTACATTTCTGAAATGTCCTAGATCAGAAAAGTTCCACTGGGTCTCTCTCTCTCGTATATTCCAAAGGTCTATGTTCTGAAAAACTGGCTCAAGCAGGTTTTTAGTTTTGAATATTTATTTTAAAACATTTTCAGCCACAGTGAAAATTGTGAAATCTGTACCTTGTGGGGCTTCTTCTGCAGAAAGGCAGAAAAAATATATACTTTTCCTCATTAAAAGATACAAGTATGTGTTTCAGTGTGAAAATTACAAATAGTTTCAAATAGATTTGTTGGGGGGAAAAGTCATTTTAATTTTTTGTAGTGATTTTGTTTGCAAAAATGGAATAGATTTGTTGAATATGCTGAATTCAACATGACCCAAAGAAACAGAAGACAAAAGTGGAACTGCATTTCTATTTAATTCAAGTTCAAAAGAAATTTCTGGGGATCATTCTGTAATTTTGGTAGGGTCAGTTCTTGATTAAATGTCTGATAAACCCAACCAAAGTGGCAGGTTTTACAGTTTGCTCCTAAAAAGAGCAAACTGTATAGTCAGTGTAGATTTAACAAGCTATGTATGTTGATCAATCTAAAGCAAATATTTGTATACATAGCATAACTCACTTAAAGGTAGACACATAACTCAATAATAATTTAAAGAAGAAACTACCATGGTTTTAATATGGTTACCATTGTAAGTAGGTTTATTACATGTTTCACCATTATCTATTATGAATTTACTATTGTACTTAAGGTGATTATGTATTTTACTATAGCATTATACTGTTATGATAACTGTACTTTGGACATTTCATAACTATAGGTTGGGTAGACATTTATTAATTAATATTTAATATAGTTAATATTTCTTTCAAGTTGTCTTTATGCACAGGGAAGCAGATTATGCAAATAGCATCTACAGCTGTTACAGTGCAATGAAATGAAAAGAGTTGCATGCTGGCAGCTGATTAAAAATTAAGTGCAGTTATTGTTGATTAGGCGCAGTTATAGTATTGAATACAAAAGAGGTTAGTGGAGCTGATGGTAGATGTTAATGGGGGAAAGGGATGGGGTCTTGACAGATTGGGGATAAGAAATCTTTTATCAGACACAGAAATGTGAAGGTGGTGTGAGAAGTAGAGGGCAGCTGAGTGTAAAATTGTGCTGAAAACTTGAGTACTTCATGCTTAAACTGCACAGACAAAAAATTGCATGGGTCCGTGACAGTCCATAATTCCATACACTGTTTTGGTATTACACACATACCATTAAACATACAGATATTGGTAATAGCCATTAAGTCACAGTAATTTCATAACCATTATGTAACTGGGTATCTGCAGGTATCAGCATTTCAAATTTAATACGTTTTAATACCATATTCAAGATAGTTCTAAAAAAAAAAAAAAAAGCTCTGCATGTCACTTCAATCATGCTTCATACATAAGCTATAATGGATCATCATGCATATGCATCCATTTCTGGGTTTAAGTAAACTATCGCAAGGTAAACATCTCTAGAGGTATATGGGAGACCAGAGCAAATATCCTTTTTGCATTCCCTTTTACTCCAACAGTGAAAGAAAAAAAAATCCAGCATTTCTTTTCCAAGACTTTCCAAGAGAGGAAAAAAAATATAGAGAGGTGGATTATGGCAGTCAGAAGAGAAAAACATCTCAAATTTACCATCATTACCTCAGCAGCTGTATTAGAAACCCACTCCCAGCAGTGTTGACAAAACTTGGGTAATGCCAGAGTAATGTAACAAGTAGTGTTACAGTAAATGTACAGAAATTTCTGTGATTATATATATATATATATATATATATATATATATATATATATATATATATATATATATCATTTATTTAACGTTGCTATTTTGTATTGCACTGAATAATACTTAATAATAAAAAATATAATATTTCTGACTTAATTCACTTTTATGGCTTTTATTTTGGCGGAAGACCTCAGTTTAGTTGGCAACAGGTTTTTTTTTTTTTTTTTTTTTGTAAATTCACTTCTCATTACCAAATAGGTTGAAATGCTGTAAAACTCTGCCTACAAAAATGATTATTACACTAAGGTAAAACCAAAGTGAATCTGGCGTGTGTTGTGTCTACATGCAGGTTATAAGCGACTGAACTTCATAGAATGAGTGACTGAAACAGAGATGTAGTTGGTGTGGAGCGGCGTTCACTGTGACCTGAGCCGCTTTAAAACACTGATGAGCCGCACACGCGCACTCACAGGTTTACCATCTCAAACCGCAACGAGCCAAAATAAAATCTAAATCGGTGTCAGTTCGGTTAATTTTTTAAGACCGTTAAAACTTGTATTTAAGACATTTAATGCTAATTAAGGCCTTATTTTTAAACTAAGGAATTTAAGACATTTAAAGACTTCGTAAGGACCCGCAGAAACCCTATGAAAGCTGTAGTCATTAATGTAAGATAACTGAACATACATATAAACACATACACTTGTTTGTAAAAAATTATGAGGAATACCTACTATGTAGCTACACCCACTGAACATTTAAATGTAAACATATGAGATACAGGTCACTTTGTACACAGTAACAGATGGGCCACAGTGAATAATTAAATACCTACCGGGCCAGCCTCCCCTACCCTATCAATGTAAAGGACCGCTATACATCCAATTTTTGTACCAAGAGTCACGCGGGAGCCTGGAGCCTATCCAATGAAGCTCAGGACACGAGATGGGGGACACCTTGGATCGAGGGCCAGCCCATCCCAGGGTACAATCTCACACATTCACACAGCACAATTTGGAAGTGCCAATCAGCCTACAATATATGTGTTTGGACTAGGGGAGGAAACTGGAGTACCTGGAGGAAACCCCGAAGTACGGGGAAAACATGCAAACTCTGCGCACATAGGACAATCGAGTACCCAACCCTGAAGGTGTGAGGCAAAAAAGTTAATCACTAAGCCACCATTCCCCCATAAAGGACCACAAGAGAGACCACTCAGAACCAACAAAAGCCAAAAGAAAAATTAGCCGTAAAAATACAGTTATGTTGAATGTACTATTCACATATTTTATCTATTGGATGGCAGGATATAGTCATATTTTGTCTAAATTCGGTCAATTGTCTCCATTACTGCTGCTCTGTATAGCACTCTACACAGAACAGTCAATAGTGAAACAGGAGTGAGGAGGCAATCCCCAGACACATAGACAGACAGACACAGACAGAACTCATATTAAATCACTGATATTTTGGGAGTTGAGTCTCATGTCATTTAAATAAATCTACATGTTAAAATTTTTTACATTTATATAATTTTTCATTTCAACCAGATAAAATCTCTTCAGAGAAAAAAAAAAGCTTTAAAAAAAAATACAAAGCAGGAGACTAAAATTAATTACCATCTCCTGGCAAAGCCTACTTACAATACTTATTCACAATATATGGTGGATGTATCTGATAAAATTCCTAACGAGTGTCAAAACAAAGTGGGTGTACTTAATAAACTGGCAACCAAGTGCATGTCCTGTACATGTACAGTAGACGCAGTTACTGCAGAAAAAATACATTTTAGCAAGTGCTCAGTTACAGCTTAATATTCTCGCCAATATAACATCCACATACAACAAATAAGTTACCTCAGTTCCCTGTTAACACCATATTACGTAGGTAGACAGTTCAAGAAGCTACATTATGTAGCCTGTATTCCACAAAGAGTGGCCGTTATTACAAAAGTATTTATAATAAACTCTGAGTAGAAAGATAAAATGGAATATAAAATGCCTAAAATAAAGGTTCTTGTTTGTGTTTTTATGGCTGCTGTGTAGTTAGCCTTCTTGGCCAAAGTCCTCAGTAAACTTCACCAGCTTCTTCAGGTCTTCGTCATTCACAGTGGGCTTGGTTTTTTCCAGTGACCTGAGCATGTCCTCCTGGAGATCAGAGACACAAACAAAGACATGATACACAAATGATTTTAGCAATGACCACTGCTTAAATTTATAAGCCATTTTAATGGTTAAAATGGAAACTAACAAATGTAGATGCTGTGTGATATGAATTTCTTCCAGCCTTAGTCATAGCCACTTCCAACCCGGTGAGTAGATACAATGTGCTTCGCTTGCACAGTGCAGTAATACCAAACAGCTGAATGTGTTTGGAGGTTCTGTGTACAAGTGTGTACATCATGATGGCATGATGATGATGGCATGATATACAGTGCTATGAAATTTGGCCCCATCCTGATTTATTCTGTTTTTGTGTACATCTCATACTAAATAGTTTTAGATCTTCAAATAAAATACAACATAAAAAAAACGACCTGAGTAAACATACATTAGTGTTTTTTTTTTATTGAAGCCCCAAAAATAAATAAATAAATAAAATAAAAAATAAAAAAAATCCAACACCTATCACCCATGTGAAAAACTAATCACCTACTTAAACGTAAAGTCTGATTTTAATCCAGTTGTGCTTGAGTTTCCATTTACAGACTAAAGACCGGACATTCTCCTTTAGGATTTTCTGGTAGAGAGCAGAATTCATGTTTCCCTCAATTATTACAAGTTGCCCAGGCCCTGAAGCAGCAAAGCATCCTCACACCATCACATTTCCACCACCATGCTTGACCGTAGTTATGATGTTCTTTTTGTGGAATTCGGTGTTTGGTTTACAGAAGATGAAAAGGGACCCCTGTCTTCCAAACAGTTCCACTTTCGACTCAACAATCCACAGAACATTCTCCCAAAATATTTGGGGATCATCAAGGTGTGTTTTGGCAAAATTCAGATGAGCCTTAATGTTTTCTTGGTTAGCAGTGGTTTTCACCTCGACACTCTTCCATGGATGACATTTTTGCCCAGAGTCTGTCTGATTGTGGAGTCATGAACCTTTATTGATGCAAGAGAGGCCTGCAGGCTCTTTGTTGTTGTCCTTGGCTCTTTTGTGATTTTCTGGATGAGTCGTTGCTTTACTCTTAGAGGAATTTTGGAAGTCGGCCACTTCTGTGATGGTTCATTACTGCACAGTTTTTTTTTCCATTTGGAGATACATTTCAAATCCATTTGAAATACCTTTGTAACCTTTCCCAGACTGATGTATTTCAATCTCCTTCTTGCTCATCATTTTTGGAATTTCTTTCAACTTTGGCATAATGTGTTACTGGGTAAGAGCTTTTAACCAACTTAAAGAGTATAACCGACATTTGTATAACTGACAAAGAGTATATTTAATTATATGAAACATACTATTTTTATATCATAATGCTTTGTATTTCATCCTCACCATGCTGACGATGGGCTCCAGCAGTTTATCAGCTTCCACATCTACCCATGTCATCTTTATTGCGTTTGGGTCACTTGGAGAGCAAGGGGTCAATAGGTCATCTGCTATTACATCCTGGTTGTTCCAAGTTTTTCCACAGGTCTGTACATAAAAAAGAAAGCATTACAGAAATCTACAAGTAGACAAAAATAATTCAGAAATTTGCACACACACACACACATCATGTCATATGTCAGCTCAGAACACTTGAAACTAAAGCAAACTTAGCAATTTCTAACCATTAATGCATTGGGTAAAAAAAAAAAAAATTATATATTATATATATATATATATATATATATATATATATATATATATATATATATATATATATATATATATATATATATATATATAAAATCATACACGCACACGCACACACGCACATTTTTTAAATCACACTGATCAATCTCAAAAATTCAGAAACACAACTTCAGACTTCTCTGAACTTCATCAGGTATGTCCTCACCCACCTTTTTGAAGTGAGTGGCCATCTGCACTTTGCGAATGGGCTGCATGAGAGCGTCCCTGACAATGATGCTGATGTCGGCACCTGAATAGGACTCGGTCTTCTGTCCCAGCGTGATGAAGTCGTTATCAGTGAGGTTGTTGGGGGTTGTACCAAGGTTGAGCTTGAACATGAATGATCGTGCATGCTGCTCAGGAAGTGGGATGTAAATACGCTTCTCAAACCTAAGCCATACAAACACAGTAGTGATGCATAAAGTCTGACAGTAGCATCAGTATAGACATGCATGATTCCAGGTACAGTACATCCCCATGCAGTGATGTTACAACCCCAATTCTGAAAAAGTTGGGACAGTATGGAAAATGCTAATAAAAACAAAGAGGAGTGATTTGTAAATGTACTTTGACTTGAATTTAAACAATAAAAGTATAAAGACAAGGTATTTGATGTTTTACCTAATCAACTGCATAGTTTTTTGAATATTTATTTTGAAATTGATGTATGCAACATGTTCCAAAAAAGTTGGTACAGGGGAAATTTAGGACTAACAGCGATGTGACAAGGTGAAATAAGAAGGTGATGTAAAACAGATGAGGCAATTGTCTAATCATAGTATATAAGGAGTCTCCAGAAAAGGCCTAGTCCTTCAAGAGCAAGGATGGGTCGAGGCTCACCAATCTGTCAACAGACAGATGCTTCAGCAAATAATCCAACACTTTGAGAACAACATTCCCCAAAGGTAAATCTATGGGATTTTGGGCATTTCACTTTCTAGAGTGTACAATATAATTAAAAGATTCAAGGAATCCAGTCAAACCTCTGAGCGTAATGGGAAGTGCTGAAAGACACTCCTGAATGATCTCCGATCCCTCAGACGTCACAGTCTTAAAAACCGTCATGAGTCTGTAATGGACATTCTGACATGGGCTCAGGAATACTTTGGTAAACCTTTCTCAGTCAACACCTTTCGCCGCTGCATCCACAGATGCAAGTTAAGGCTTTACTATGCAAAGCAGAAGATATACATCAACACTGTCCAGAAGTGCCACTGACTTCTCTGGGCTCGGTCTCATCTGAGATGGACAGTAGCACAGTGGAATCGTGTTTTGTGGTCCGACGAGTCAACATTTCAAATAGTTTCTGGACAAAACAGCCGTTGTGCCAAAGAGGAAAAGGACCATCCAAGCTGTTATCAGCGTCAGGTCCAAAAGCCAGCATCTGTCATGGTATGGGGGTGTGTCAGTGCCCTCAGGTCACCATTAATGCAGAAAGATATGTACGCATTTTGGAGAAACATATGCTGCCATCCAGAGCAGGACAACGCCAAACCACATTCTGCCCAGATTACAAGCACATGGTTGGGTAAGCAGAGAGTGCGGGTGTTAGCATGGCCTGCCTGCAGTCCTGACCTGTCTCTGAGAATGTGTGGCACATTATGATGTGCAAAATAAGGCAGCAAAGGCCAGTACAGTTGTGCAGCTGAAGAAATGCATAACGGATGAATAGGGAAAAATCACGCTTGCTAAACTTAACCTACTGGTGTCTTCAGCGCCCAAACGCTTAATAAGTGTAATTAAAAGAAAAGGTGATGTTACACAGTGGTAAACTGTCGACTGTCCCAACTTTTTTGGAGTGTGTTGCAGTCATCAGATTTGAAATGAGTGTATATTTTCAAAAATAAATTAAATTCAAAGTAAAACATTAAATAATGTGTTAATAATGTGGTTTCAATATAGTACAGGGTGAACCGAATGTTCAAATGACTGTTTTTTTTTGCATTTTCCATACTGTCCATACTAAAAAAAATATATATATGGACTGTAGCCATAAAGACTGTCCTGTTTTCAACTCTTATTCGCATTCTGCTCACATTGAGCATCCTTTCAATACACTTAATACTGTTTGCCTTTTCTCTTCTATACCTGTATACTGTAAGGATTTATAATCCCACTATCTGGTGTCACCCAGAAGAGGATGAGTCTGGTTCCTCTGAACGATTTCTTCCTCATGTTGTCTCAGAGAAATTCTTTCTTGTCTGTCTCCTCTGGCTTGTTCTAAATCTACATCTGGATTTCTGTTAAACTGTCTATAGTTACAAGTGCTATACAAATAAGTTTGTTACTGGTCAACTAACTGTTCTTGAAATGTAATCTCAGAACTGATATAAGTATTAAAGAAAATCCTTAATAAGATTAAGCTTCCTGATCAAACTGGAATATGGATACAAATGAATACTGTCTGTTTAAATGAATATGTCTGTTTTAAATATAGTGATTCCTTGCCTTCTTCTGATGGCAGAATCTAAAGTCCAAGGAATATTGGTTGCTCCAAGCACCAGAATTCCCTCATTATCATTTCCAACACCTACAGTTACAGGAAAAAAAAAACGATTAGCCACGTAATATTTTCAGTCACTGAATGAAAAAACGCCAGCCCTGTCTAAACCCCTCGACTCCCCTTGCATCTGGACCAGGAACTCAGTCTTTATTCGACGAGCTGCTTCGCTCTCGTTATCAGACCTGGAGCCACACAGAGAGTCGATCTCGTCGATGAAGATGATGGAGGGTTTGTGTTGCCGAGCCAAGGTAAACAGGTTCTTCACCAATCTGGAGGAGGAAGAAGCAGAGATTATTAGGAGCTATGTTGTATGTACATGTTGCATGTACCACTACAGCTGGATTTCTACTTTTTCCTCATAAGGCATCCTGTTTATTCTTGTACATAATATTCAGGTTGCAGTGTGCCATGACCATGCTACTTAAACGTGCCGCTTTGATCAAGCGCAGTGCCAGGACTTACTTCTCACTCTCTCCCAGCCATTTGGACACCAGATCGGAAGAGGAGATGGAGAAGAAGGTTGAGTTGTTGGCCTCAGTGGCCACTGCTTTAGCCAAGTACGATTTCCCTGTACCTGGAGGACCAAAAAGCAAGATCCCTCTCCATGGAGTTCTCTTTCCTGGGAGCGAGAGATTATAGGGTTACAATTTCAGCTCAAATATAAAGTAATACAAATAAACATAGAGGATCTGCTGCATGAGTAAAGGTGCAAACTAAACAGATTCTCAAACACTATTCAATTACTAAAAAAGTCTTGCTTTTTCCGCCTTTACTGAAAATGACCTCAGAGTTTATGCTTTACATTGTTATTGCTTCATATAACAGAACTGCTCTTTACCATCATTATTGTTTATTTTGATAGAAGTTCCATTAATATTTACATCACTGCTGTCACATGATCTGATCAGATGATCAGAAAACAGTTATGAAGGCACAAAATTTGTTATTATATCACAGCACAGTTAAATTCTCGAATCTGACTGGTCAGATGGTGTTGCTTAATTTTATATAACACTAGCTTATCATTTCTATACTAACAGGTAGGTTTATAAAAGTTGCTTCACATAAACAGATTAAAATAAGTGTGTAATCACTGAATATGGTGAAGTTTTCTGAAAAGACAATTATTAATGCAATAATAAGAAGGCATGTATTACAGTGATTTTATCACCGATAAAGGTGTTTTTAGGCACATCACAAAGCAGACTACTTCTTTACCCATAATAAAATAACTGAAGCATGCCCTTGCATGGCTCCTCACTTTTATAAAACAGCAACAAAAAAAAAAAAAAGAAGAAGAAGAATATGGCAGCTTAAGTGTTACGGTTTTATTGGTTCAAAACCTGGTGCATTAGTATAGAATTATTGTGATGTGGTCACAGGTGTGCACAAGGATCTTACAATGGCTTTGAACCAATCAGATTTTAGAACCTTATAATCTTATAATTTATGGATGGTGTCTCAAGTGTCTGTTCTTTATACCAGTCAGAGGTAAAAGTTTTAACCCTACCGTTTTGCAGCTTAGGTTTTTGGACATAGGAAAGTCTTCAGGTCAATTATTTTGATCAGTATAGAGATCAACATGTCTTATGGACAATGTGAAAGACAATATCCCTTCAAACATATAATTCTATTGTCAAAATGATATAACTCCACCACTAAATGCAACCAAACAGTTAAAACATACAAATGGGGTGATGCACCAGAAACTCATGAATCTCTCATGAGTTTATTTAACTTCAAATCTCAAATGTGAAGTAAAATTTAAAAAGACCATGAGGTGAGACAATGATTACAATCAAACAGTCATAGGAGCCGATTCTTAACCGTCACAGCAATACCAATTTACTTGAGTGAGTTTACTAGACCTGAAATACAAGGGTATGCAAACTTTTGACAAGGGTCATTTGTTATTATGTTAGTTATTATTATGATTAAAATAATAATTGGAAATTTCTGTGCTGATAGATAGCTTCATCTGAGCACTATTACTAAATAAATTAAATGTGTTTTCTATGCTCACTCATATTTTCTAAAAAATGGAGCAGAATCTTACTATGTGTTTGTTTTGTACCTGTGAAAAGATGGGGAAATTTAATGGGTAGAATGACTGCCTCTTTCAGTGCCTCTTTGGCTCCTTCTAAGCCAGCAACATCACTCCACTTAATGTTTGGCTTCTCCATGACAATGGCACCTGCAAAACATAACAATACCTAATATCTACATACATGACACGCTCTTTATTAATGTAACACTGAGACATTTCATAATAAAATTGAAGAACATTACAAAATCATCGATTTGTGCTTGCTTAAAGTCTCTGACTGAAACAAAACTAGCCACAACAAGATGTTAAATGCAGCTAAGAAACCCCACACACCTTGAAGTTGATTCTGCAATTTCTTCTTCTCTGAATCATCACCATCATCACCGTCATTCCTGTCAAAAGACATTTTGGTTAATAAAGAGCCTACGGATCCTAATGGTGGTGAATTCAACAGCTGGTTTGTGCAGCAAGACTGACCCTTTGTCATTGGACACTTTGACAGGCTTGGTAGGTGGCTGCTTTTCTGTCTTTTTCAGATAATCCTTCAGCTGCTCAGCTCTGTCCAGGTAGTCTTTACACTTCGCCCTGATGCTTTGCTTGGCCTTTTCACCCTGAGCTTCATCTGCAGGACCGAGCACAGTGTAATGCAGCATTTTATCTAAAATTCCACATTCCACAGATGACTGATAAAGGATTCAATCCACGTAAGGATTCAGTTTGTAATCTAGGACCTGGTTTATACCTGGCTGCTTAGCGAGATTTGGTGTCAGAGCCAAATCAGGATGAGTAGGGAAAGAATTAGGTAGTTTAGACATTGAGAACTTTTGGTAAATACAGTCAAGCTGATGTTAATAAGCTTAATTCACACAGTGCTTCACTTACACTTCACTGCATGTAGAAAGTATTGAATAGAATGCTGATAGAGGCGCAAAGCTTCCTCGTAGTTTTTGGCCTTGTCCTCCTCTGAAGCCTTGGTGGCCAAGTCAATGGCTTTCTATTGCACAAAAAAGGAAGAACGTCAGTTCTTTTTCAGGAAGTTCATGTTCAGAATTGATTTAACTATAGTCAGTGAATCGAAATATAGAGAAAAATAAAATATATAGATACGTGTCATGCAACTGCCATGAAGCATTTTCTGATCTAGCTAAATAACATTAAGGGCAAGTTTATACAAATGGAATATTCTGAATAACATTAAAATGACTGTTGAATTAAACAACTAAAGTAGTACAATGGGATTCACAGGGTAGTTTTAAATCATTTGGCTCACTTTCATTTCTTCTTTACCACTATCGACATCTCGTTTGTTATTTTTCTAGTGTCAATTGCACCTTGTTCCACTTCCTTGCAACTTAGCTCAGGGGTCTGACTACAAAATCTGCTTTTTTGGCACTGTAACATTGCAAAAAATAGTAATCAGCCTATATCTGTAATAATTACCAAATTATTATTATTCTTGTTGTCAGAGTGGCACTGGCTCCCCTGGCCCGCCTATGACTGTTAGGGGCGTAACAATTTAACAATTTGGATTGATCTATAAATTTAAAAGGCAACAACTGACATGAATCTATACAAATCATAATTCAATTACTACAGGTTATAAATAAATTATTATGGACTATAATTTATTATACAATCGACTCGAATCATTGCAGATTCAGTGGTATCAGCAAACATCCAGTTGTTGACTTATGAATCAAAATCGTACCGTATCAGCTTCAGTGATATCGTCATGTATCAAATCATTGTCCAAATCATACTGTACTGAAGTTTACACCCATAATGCCTATAGCAGACCAACCCTTCTGAAAAAAAACCCCAATAGAAACAATCACAGTAATTCAAGTGGTTTCCACAACAAATACCATTACAAACCATAAGCTAACCATTAAAACCATTACCATTATTCGTCCTTAATGGTATCCACTAGACATAACATGCCACCAATAGAAGGCAACAAGTTACCAGTAGAGACCCACTGGGACCATTACAGTATCAATAAAAAACAATACGATTCCCATTATAAGACCATTACAAATTCCTTGGGGGTATCTATTGGGTTTTTGTTTCTTTCAGCAGGGAAGTGTGACTGAAGTGTCATGTTGCAATTATGTTAACCCACGAGTTGACGGTAGTATATGCCTTTTTTTGTGGTGAAAGAAAAAAACAGCAATAGGACTGGTTTGACTAGTTTGGACACATGTCGCATACCAGAACAGACAATAATAACTCAAGCTGAAGTTTGTCTATCTAAAGTGTTTGGACCTGAAAACATTTCATGAAATATGCTGTAGCTCTTACTATATAACTCTTATGTTTAGGTCATCATTCAAATATGAACAATGCGATTGTTTTCTTTTTTCTTTCTTTTTTTTTAAAAAAATAAATACTGATTTATTTTTAAACACAAATGAACTTCCTGCTAATTTTACTTGAAATGCAATGCCACCAAAATCTTAAGTAGTTAATTATATGTTTAATGAATCGAAATATATTTCACACTGAACTTATTAGTAGTACACAATGTTTTACGTAATGTTATCCTGACAAGAGACTTACCTGTAAATTACTATTAGCCATCGCAGTCGAGATGTTACAGCTGAACTTTACTCTTTTTAAATACTGAAAACACGGTTTGGATATAGTATAGGTTTCCCTGCTTGCTACTACATTTTTCCACACAAACTAAATACACTATAAAAATATTCCGTTTCAGCGTTTTAAAACCTTTAGTGTCCTTTCTCAGGGAACTATTTTCCCCAATGCGTGCGGTTTATCTACTTCCGCATTGAATGTTTTGTTCATGACGCCACAGACGCCGAGCCAATAAGAATGAAGCACCTAATCTGACACCTTCTAAATCAGAAATGGCTCCCTTACACAAAAACATTATTTTAAATCACACATAATGCAGCTAGGGACTCCTTTAACTGTAATAATAAATAAATAAATAAATAAATAAATAAATAAATAAATAAAAACGTTTATGAGCATTATCCAACCAATCAGACATTAGACTCGTTATTTAAATATGTACAATAATATTTCGGCGTTTTTATTGAAGCCATACAGTTTTTTATTCCTGAAATTTCCACTCACAGTTTTGTATTTTTATTTATTTATTCATTTATTTATTTATTACATTAGAATTGTCATTAAATTCAAGATTACCACTATAACAAATAAGGGTCCCCTAACCCTTTTAACGGTCCTAAGATCCCATATTAAAAAGTGTGGCTACACAGGGAGTACAAAAACTCTTTAGAAACACATTTCCACTTATATTTCATTGCAGTATTTATTTCACAAATATACAGTTTGACATATTTTCACATACACATTTTGCAAAATACTTTACAATTTTACAGCACCGGTTGTTAAACAATTTAGAATACCAAATGCAACAGCTGAACTGTATTTCAGAAGAAAATTAATTTAAACAAAAATACTGCACATAAAGCTTTAAGCTTACACAGCTATAAGATGCCTCCAGGCTGAGTTATATGGCTAGACTGGGATTGATATTTCTTTGCCATAAGGAACACAGTTAGCAAAATTCATTAAATGATGAGTTTCATGATAATAAATAGAATTATTCTTTCTATCCTAATATTTAATTTAAAAAAATCTAAATTTAATACAGAGAAACTTGTTAGAAGCTGCAATGGAAGAAACAATTCCAAAACATGGAGTAAATTTTGTGTGTATATATATATATATATATATATATATATATATATATATATATATATATATATATATATATATATATATATATATATATATAAACGTATCAGGGAACTGAACTGTGTCATACTTTATTCCTGCTACAGTTGTGTTGTGAACTAAATGATAAGAAGCTAAATTAAACTGATTTACAGCTTGTAACATTTGTCCCCCAGGACAAAGAATAATCTTGTTTATGTGCAATTACGAATTTCTTGTAGAAGTTTTAAAGCTGCAAATACAATCAGTCACCATTAAAAAAAAAATGTGGTTGCAGTTTTTGGCTTGGTGTAGTGCATATTCATCAGCCACAAAAACCAAAAGCTATAAAACTCTAAGAGGAACAGTCATCAACTTTCTCCATTTAAGATCTGCGGCCGCAGAATCCTCAGGATGCGCTCGTTCTTTGTGAGATCCCCTGGTAGGTCATTATTCTGTTGAAATACAACTTATTATTAGAAACACAGATAACAAAATATACCAAAGACAAAGTAATGCCACATAGTGCTGTTGTTATACTATAGACACTGTCGCTACTTACTAGGTAGCACTAATAAGTTTTTTAATAGTTTGTTCAGTGCAAAGGCACTTCAGAACTAGGAAAATGAACTAATTACTTTTAATACAGTTAAGGTGTGTACACAGACAATACTGTGTATTGTCCACTTGATGTCACTGTTAAACTGATGTAGGGCTACCACTCTGTCCCAAACTGGATCCTAATTATTAGTTCTAAAAACTCAGATTAGCGGTAAAAGCTTTGAAGTCTTTTTAGTGTTGAGTCATTTGACTGGATTCAGTTTAAGAATTTGTTCACTAATTTGTTCGGTGACAATTCTTGTTTGTTCAAATCAATAAGTAGCTTACTCATGCATACAACTAACAGTCTTGATAAGCATACCAATCTATTCAAATAACAAACAGCATAATGTAAAAATAATAACTGCAGAGGCCACACCTCCTTCATTGGGATTGACAGGTACAGAGGCTACACCTCCTTCTTCGGGACTGATGAGAAGAAGCCATACCAGAACACATAATTATACCTCAAGCTGACATTTGTTCATCTAAAGTGTTTGGACCTGAAAAATCTCATGAAATATGCTGTAGCTGTTACTATATAACTCACATGATAGGTCATCATTCATATATGAACTATGCAACAAATTTTTTAAAATAAATACTGATTTATATTTAAACACAAAGAAACTTCCTGCTAATTTTTACTTGAAATGCAATTACACCAAAATCTGAAGTAGTTAATTATGTTTAATCAATCGAAATTTCAGGCCTCTATCACTGGGTCTGGCGGGCACAGAAATCATTCCTCCCTCACAGAGAACTGACAATCACAGAGGCCATGTCTCCTTCACTGAGACACCAACTGGACCCCAAGGCAACATCAAAGGAACTGGTGAAGGAGTTGGAGGCATCAGGTATCAAAATATGTATATCCACTATTAAGAGAGTACTACATTGCCATGGCATGAAAAGCTGTCACGCAAGGAAGAAATCCCTATTCAAAGACCGGCATAAAAAAGTCAAACTGAAGTTTACAGGTGATGACATTTTGGAGGAGTGTTCTCTTCAGATGAAACACAATTTGAATTGTTTGGCCATAACAATTAGTGTATAGAGGAAAAAGGTTGAGGCTTTTAATTTGAAGAACACCATCTCAACTGTGAAGCATGATGGTGGCTGCATCATGTTGTGGTGGTGTTTTGCTGGAAAAGGGACAGATGCACCGCAGAAAATTTATGACATTGTGAAGTAGGATTATTTAGAAATGCTGAAGCAAACCTTGAGACATCAGCCAAAAAATTAAAACGTGTGTCTAAGCAAGGTCTGACTGAGTTACACCAGTTTTGTCAGGAGAAATGAGCAAAAAATTCCAGCATGGAATGGAAGGCTTATGGAAGGCTACCCAAAGTGTTTGATTCAAGTTCAAGCGATTAACAGACAATGCCACTGTGGCAGCAGGGGTGTGGCTGAGAGAGAGGAGCTGGGTTGAACCAGCAGGTAACGTGTGATGATTCTCACTTGTGTCGGATTACCGCCAGTCTACTTATGTTTGCTTTCAGCGGCTGCCGTAATGAGAGTGAGAGATAGTGTGGCATAGCACACACACACACACACACCGGGGTTCTACAGCCACCAAATTCAAATAAAGTGTATGTAAACATTTGACCCTATAAATATCTGACGTAGCAGTAGCAAAACTTTCACAACTTCACTGTGTCCCATCTGCTGAGCTGTTTCTCAGGTGGTAGAGTTGGTTTTCCACTAATTGTAGGGTTGTCAGTTCGATTCCTGGCCCACATGACTCCACATACCAAAGTGTCCTTGGGCAAGACACTGAACCCCAAATTGCTCCCGATGGCAAGTTAGTGCCTTGCATGGCAGCTCTGCTACCATTGGTGTGTGTGTGAATGAGACACAGTGTAAAGTGCTTTGGATAAAAGCGCTATAGAAGTGTGCCATTTACCATTTTAGTAAATAAAGACAGAAATAAATCTGTCCATTAGCTATTATTTTGGAATGACTTCTTATTAAAACAAAGTAGATATCCAAATTGACACATGACATGTATGGTGACATGTAATATGAAATGTGTGGAGTTGTGAAAAAGTCTGAATGTCTTGTTTGTTTGTATGTAAACTTTTGGCTGCAACCCCACATGCCAGACTTCCTTCATTGTGTCTGACAGGCACACTGGCCACGCCTCCCTCAATGGAAATGGTTAGCACTAAGAAAGGGAGGGTGAAAAATGCACAGCGCTAAAGCAATCCGAGTTAATAATGTTTTTAAAACAGGCTTTATAGATGCAGTCAAAAAAATTAATTCCCAATTTCTGCTTCATACACACTTTTTTGAATCATCATGCAGATTTAAACCTTTATACACCTATCACACACCTTATTACGTAAAGTAGGATCTGCATTTGCTTTCAGCAGAAGAATCACAGTTTTCGGATCTCCACCCATGACTGCAGCATGAAGGGCCGTAGAACCATTCTAGACAAACAACCCGTTATTTAAAACAGAGAGAAAATATGCTTCCAGAATTCACATCTGCAAGAACAGCAATATATATTATACACCTTGTCAGGTTATTAAGTATTAATGTAATAAATAAACAAAGTGAACTATGTAGTAGCTGTAGATAAACTCAAATGCAGGAACAATTTCAACAAGTTATCTCCTACCTTCAAAAGGCCAAGAGATGGGCTGAACTTTAGGAGCTCTTCTATGACATTGCAGTGTCCATTGTGTGCAGCTTTAAAAAGTGCAGTGGAACCATCCTTTCAGGGGGCAATGACAAAAACCCCATCCATTAATTAAGACGCAAAGGAGTCAGACAACTAGTGAAATAATTACTGTGCTTAAGGCATATTGCATGCAGAAAAATTTAAGTTCAATGTAGAACTATATTATTCCCACTTCATAGCACAATGCTGCTGAATTTGAAAATCTGACTGGTCAGAAGGCGTTGATTAATTTTCTATAACAGCAGTTCTGACAATAATTCCATTATAGTTTCAATTGTAACAACTTACACATGGGTAGCAAATGATCTACAAAACGAATTATTAATTTCTGTATAACTGCTGATATGATAGTTTTCTGAGTAGGTGTTTATTTAGCATTTATGGAAGGAGTCTTTAGTGTCAGCAATTTGTAACAGTTGGAGGTCAGGCTTTCGAGCAACACGATTAAATCAGTAAGGGAAACATGTAAATGAGATTTTTCACCAAACTAATTTTGCCAGTTATATAGAGCCATACGTTTCTGTCCGCATCTCGGTCAGCACCACGCAGTAGCAGAACTTTCACAACTTCGCTGTGTCCCATCTGTGCTGCTATCCACAGGGGTGTGGTGCCATCCTGAGGTGTGAAGTAAATATAGAGCAGCAGATAAACCAGACAAGATGCATGATCAAGATAACAAAGTACAGCATACAGGCACACACAATCATGTCATACCACTTGAACAAAACAAGCACTAGCTGTATACATAATGTACTAAAGAGAGGGTGAAGAATGGATCCCCTCACCTCACGAGGCTGGTTTACTTTGGCGCCAGATGACAACAGCTGACGGACGATGGTCACATGACCTTCCTGAGAGGCTAAGAACAGTGGAGTGGCACCGTCCTGAAATGTGATAGGAGAGTGATTGTGTGCTAAACAGGCAAAGTGGTTAAAAGATATGCTTGTATATATAAAACACTGAGGGAAAGCCTCCATGAAATATAGATTGACATATATTAAATTATACATACATTTTACTATACGTATATGTGTGTCTATGTTTGCGGCAGTGCACAAACGAGATAGATGTAAAAAAAAAATAAGAAGAATAATTATATACTTAAAGTAGCTATGTTATAGCTTTTTGATTAAACTAGCTCATAACATACTTTTGCTTCTAGCATGCTTTAAAATTAAGAGTTTTGTTTAGTTTTAGTTATAACTCCTTCCATCCTGCATCCCCAGTGGCATTTGTTTACATCTAAAGAACTAATTTGGTTTGTGTTGATGGTTTTTAGGCTTTGGTCCAAAATGGATTCCCAACAGCGGTACACACCCGCTGACATGGCAGCAACCTGAGAGTCACTGAGGCAACTCAAGCCCTACAGGCAGATATAAATAGGGAAAAGGCTGGGCATGTTCAAATTGAAGAGAATGAACTAACACTGAGCTGGTCATGGATGTTGGCTCCATTCTTGAGCAGCATCTCCACTACTTTGGAGTGACCACTCTGGCAGGCGGCACACAGGGCCGTGCCACCGTCCTGCAGGAAACACAACAAAAAAGGGGCACTTTTGTGAATATGGTCCCAAAAGTTTGTATGGCCAACATAGTGTCCAAGCTTTTCTAAAATCAAACAACAAAAAATCTTCAGTTGCAATAACTAGTATATTGGCTTGATTACAACACCCCCCAACATACATACATACACACACACACACACACACACACACACACACACACACACACACACACACACACCATTCAGTGATGTTATTTTCTCAGGCTGAAAATTAATTGTGCTCAGTGCTCTGATATTTTAAATCATGTTTGATTTTCTCTGCAGTGAATCAGATGGTGCGAACCCCTCTATAACTACCAGCAAGATAGTGCTAAGAAACAGCTAATTCATCTGCTGTCATGTGCAGCAGATTCCTGAATCCAGTCTTATTGTCCATTTATTTGTGTGGAAGAACGAGAGAAAAACTGTAAGCACAATAATAATAACACTTCTATAAGAAATTATTTGGCAGGTCATATCCAAATGGTTGTTAGAAACAACAAAAATAATAACAAACATGACATGATGATTCATGGCAAAGCACAGTAAAGAAATAGCTACAGTTTTTGCACTATACCTCCAGTTCTCTTTGCAGAACAGACAATCCTTACTACTGACAAAAGTAATCTCTATAATTAATGCAGATCCATGCTGTCTAGCACTGTGCAGCCAAAGCAAGTGTTAGCTCACTGGTAATACTGGTCAGCAGATTTCCTGCCTCCTAATTGCTAGGGCTTGACACTCTGACTCATTTTTTCCCCATCTCATCTCATAAAAAGCAGACTATATATTTCTGCAAAGCTTGTAATCATTGTCAGAACACTTTTATTTTTAAACTGACTTTGCATCCCTAGACGCAGGATCTTATCTGTATTAATTTACAGAGTGATTCAGGTTGCTGATCACTTTAAAGGCCCCAAACTTTGGGCCATACACAGTTACGTGTTTGTAATCAAGCTGCACTTTAAACACATTTCATTTGAATACCTTGGTCTGGAATTCTGTGGAAGCACCGAACTCAAACAGGAGCTTGACGATGTCATCATGTCCCTGCTGTGCTGCGAAGAACAAGGCTGTAGAACCTGTCTGAAGAAACAATCACAAGCACACATACCCACACACACACATGTTTGTCTTACTATTCTTGTGAGGACCATCCACTGATGACCATCATCAGCTATAGCTATAGCTAACCTTAACCTCAGCAACCCAAATTAAACCTTTAGTGTTTTTTTTCCCTTTTAAATAAAGGCAGTTGTTCTTATACAGTATCTCACAAAAGTGAGTACACCCCTCACATTTTTGTAAATATTTGATTAAGTGAAACTGTCCAAATTGGGCCCAATTAGCCAACCCCCTCCCCCCCACCCCCGGTGTCATGTGACCTGTTAGTGTTACAAGGACTCAGGTGTGAATGGGGAGCAGGTGTGTTAAATTTGGTGTCATCGCTCTCACGCTCCTTCATACTGGTCACTGGAAGTTCAACATGGCACCTCATGGCAAAGAATTCTCTGAGGATCTGAAAAAAAGAATTGTTGCTCTACATAAAGATGACCTAGGCTATAAGACGATTGCCAAGACCCTGACACTGAGCTGCAGCACGGTGGCCAAGACCATACAGCGGTTTAACAGGACAGGTTCCACTCAGAACAGGCCTCCCCATGGTCGACCAAAGAAGTTGAGTGCACATGCTCAGCGTCATATCCAGAGGTTGTGTTTGGGAAATAGACGTATAAGTGCTGCCAGCATTGCTGCAGAGGTTGAAGATGTGGGGGGTCAGCTTGTCAGTGCTCAGACCATACGCTGCACACTGCATCAAATTGGTCTGCGTGGCTGTCATCCCAGAAGGTAGCCTCTTCTAAAGATGATGCACAAGAAAGCCCGCAAACAGTTTGCTGATGACAAGCAGACTAAAGACATGGATTACTGGAACCATGTCCTGTGGTCTGATGAGACCAAGATAAACTTATTTGGTTCAGATGGTGTCAAGCGTGTGTGGCGGCAACCAGGTGAGGAGTGCAAAGACAAGTGTGTTTTGCCTACAGTCAAGCATGGTGGTGGGAGTGTCATGGTCTGGGGCGGCATGAGTGCTGCCGGCACTGGGGAGCTACAGTTCATTGAGGGAACCATGAATGCCAACATTTACTATGACAAACTGAAGCAGAGGATGATCCCAGCATGTATTCCAGCATGATAACGACCCCAAACACACCTCCAAGACGACCACTGCCTTGCTAAAGAAGCTGAGGGTGAAGGTGATGGACTGGCCAAGCATGTCTCCAGACATAAACCATATTGAGCATCTGTGGGGCATCTTCAAACGGAAGGTGGAGGAGCACAAGGTCTCTAACATCCACCAGCTCTGTGATGTCTTCATGGAGGAGTGGAAGAGGACTCCAGTGGCAACCTGTGAAGCTCTAGTGAACTCCATGCCCATGAGGGTTAAGGCAGTGCTGGAAAATAATGGTGGCCACACAAAATATTGATACTTTGGGCCCAATTTGGACATTTTCACTTAGGGGTGTACTCACTTTTGTTGCCAGCGGTTTAGACATTAATGGCTGTGTGTTGAGTTATTTTGAGGGGACAGCAAATTTACACTGTTACACAAGCTGTACACTCACTACTTTACATTGTAGCAAAGTGTCATTTCTTCAGTGTTGTCACATTAAAATATATCATCAAATATTTACAAAAATGTGAGGGGTGTATTTTTGTGAGATACTGTAAAAATACCAAATGGGGACCAGCCCAATGTCCCCACAAGGTCAAAACTGTCAAGTATTCTGATTCTTGTGGGGACATTTGTTCCCCCCAAAAAAACCCTCACACATTCAGGTATTATTGTACTTGATGGGATCAAATGTTCCCAGAAACACAATAATGTAACATAAACCTATCTCTGTGAGACAACACACACAGACATTACATTCTGCAAGGTCGGAAAAAGCTACAACACTTCCCCATCATCCCCAAACATTATCATCAGGCACACATTATAAATCCTTAAAATGAAAAATCAGTGTTTACAAAACCAGTTATTGTCCTGTTATAAATGAAAAATTACTGCTGCAATGTTTCAAATTATTCAAAACTACAAATGATGCTAATGAATAAATTTTGAAATGCCTTAATACTGAACACTCTGTCATATTTTGCTAAGGAAATAAACTAATCCAAACACATACAAGTGGCTCAAGCTGAGCCTCTCTAACACAGGGTAAATATTTCCTTTAACTTCTATGACAAAGGCATATTTTGCACATTAATAATGCAGGTGATATTGATCCTTTCAGGTACTCAAAGTACTTACTCCAATCCTCATAAGTAAAATCTTCAATCATAAGGAGCAGGTCTTTGCAACTTTGAGAACTCTTTCAATATCACCACAAACAGCTCTCCCAGATAGCCCTTCATCCAGCCCTAATTCTGACAGAGACAACTGTCTTACCTCCCTCTGCAGGTTGATGTCTGCCCCTTGCATTATGAGTTCCCTCACACAGTCATAATGGCCGCTGTAGGAGGCCACCATCAGAGCCGAGGTGCCATACTGGTAAAAAAGAAATCATCATAAAGAATGAAATGAGATACAGTTTGAAGTGAGTATATTTTTAGTTTGTCTCTAAAGCAGTGTGTGCTGAGTCAATGGTTGTAATAATGAATGTAGGTGAAACTGTCTTACGCTGTCTTTGCAGTCGATGTCCACACGACCACTGTTCAGCAATAGCTGAAGGAGGGCCAGGTTCCCCTTTCTGGCAGCCCAAAATGCAGCATTGGCTAAGGGAGTTTCCTTCTGCAAGACACACATATATGCAAATAATATGTATGCTACTAAAACATAACACATCATACAATATAAACAGAGGGATGTCACAAGACCTGTCAAAATAATTACATAATCAACTAATTGCAATTATTCAAGCTGAATCTGATTATTTGTTCTGATCATAATCAATCATTAGATTACACAGTCAAAACTTCACATTTAAACACATTGACAGTTTCAGATACATGAAGTTTATTATGATTTATTACAGTATAATTAGTTACTATCGAAACGATAACATATTAGAATCAGTGCATTGATACAGAGCAGGCGTGTCCAATCTTATACACAAAGGGCCGGTGTGGGTGCAGGTTTTCATTCCAACCAAGCAGGAGCCACACCTGATTCCACCTGTTTAATCAGTTGATCTTAGCTTTCAATGGACTCAGGTGTGGCTTCTGCTAGGTTGGAATGAAAACCTGCAACCACACCGGCCCTTTCCGGATAAGACTGGACACCCCTGATATAGAGGGTATGCAATGATGTCACTTTCCCACCAGAACACACCCACTCGGCCGGACTGAGTGGCAAAACATCCAGCAAAATGGCTGGTTTTAATAGGGGAAGCTGCAAAAATGATAGTATAACTAACGATTATCAGATTAAATTAAAGGCAGTTGGACTCAACAGTGACCCTTACAATGTGCCCAAGAACTTGTGGTCCATGGAAATCTGTTTTCCCTACATTTATATGTACTTGATTTCGAGGCCGGGGAAATATACTAAGCAAAGCCTGAAGACATACAAAAGCCTGGGTCCTACTTCAAGGTGGGATTTGTTGGATAAATTAAAGTGACAAGAACACCAATAAACATTCTGGTTATATGTGGACAGGTTTTTTAAATTTAATTATATTATTTTATCTGGTAACCCATAAACTAGCTAGTCCTAGTTTGTTTGTATCTAACACAACACTATTTCCACTTACTAACATTATATATTTGTGAAGGTAAAACAAAGTCAGAAAATGAATGAACCCACATTATTCATCAATGGAAATAGGCAGCATTTAAAAAGAAATATGTAGCAAATGACTCATCATTGTACAACATGAATACCACATGCCAAAACAACTTAGACTGCTCCACTTAGTAAAAAAGGACTGAATGTTTTTTTGGCACTCTGTAAAAAGATAGCTCTGAATTATTGTTGAATCTGTTAGCACAGTCAATCACACAACTGCTTTCCCCCCATTTTAGACGCGTCCTTTCTGTGTTTTAGTGGAATTAATGCTGTACATTAGCTCAGTCTTTTTGCCACTCGTTGGGCGTGACCGCGGTGAATTCCGCCTACCGTGACGTCACGTGCATACACTATAAATAAGCAATATCGCACGAGCGAGAGTGCGGTTATACTGACTATAGGCACAGCCATGCCAGTATTCCGTATTTAACAGCACGATTGCAAGTGCAATGTTGCTTTTTACAATGGTTATAAAAACAAGAAATTAATATCGAGTAAATGACATTTCGGATACAATATGCCCAAATAATTAGTTTATTTTTGCTCCGAAAATGGAAATAGATCCGGAAGAAGGCACACTCGTGGACAGCCCATCAGTCTAGGTCACATGCGTACGTTATGGTGCGTCTCAAACCACAATGTCAAATCCCTTCAAAATAACACGTCATCACGGGTCGCCATGACATCATATAAAGGCGTATTAAACTGTGACATATTGACGTACAAAAACGGGTAGTATTTTGACAGGCAAATTAGTGAAGTAGTATGCGGTTTAGGACGCAGTCTTAGAGGCAGATTGAAGTAGCGGTTTTATTTTCCGGATCTTATTATTTATTATATGTGCAGAACAGTGCGAAATTTTACTATATTATTTAACCAAAAAAAACCCAAACAAACAAAAAAACAGACACAAGCATTTAGAACACCACAAAATAGCACCACGCCTCAAAATGAACTAACGGTTTAAAAACCGCCATAGAAGTGCACAGTGAGAGGCGGCATGAAGGCGTCTCACCATCCTGCAGCCTGATCACTGCAAAGGGCGCATCAGAGATCAGCTTTCTATCTGAGCTGAGGGGGAAAACATGAGCACATTTCCCTAAAGTCTAAACCTAACGTCGTTATAAATGCGCGAAGACCAAGTGATTTACCTTGAAAGACATGCTGAGCTCACTGGGGTCTCATTCCGCGTGTGTAACTCCACTTTGCCTTCAGGAGCTCAGAGAATTCAGGGATTTATAGCGACTTGCTGAGGCACAGACTCTCAATGCAGAATAGCGGCATGAAGTGTGTTGTATTCAGCAGCCAACGCTCTCTCTCTCTCTCTCTCTCTCTCCTTCCTTCACTACCTCCACTATATTCACTAAAACATGAAGGGTAAGGTAAAAAAAAATATTCATTACAGATTATACAGTGTTGCATGTACTGTATGGTATACAGTGGGGTCCAAAAGTCTGATACCACTAGTACATTTATTTTCCTAATTTAGTAATATATATATATATATATATATATATATATATATATATATATATATATATATATATATATATATATATCCTTACAAATTATATTATCAGCAAAAGCTAGAGTGAAATTAAAATCCTAGAAATACTTATATTAATTATAGAATTAAATATAGCTGCTCGCATTAATGTTGGATTCATCCTGAAGGTTGCAGATCATTTCAATATTTACACAGTAGAGAAATGTATCCCACAGATACAACATTTTATCGCATTGTGATCCATGGCAGATTTTAAGTTCGTTGAGTAGTTTTCTGTCCTCTGCTCAAGTGTTTCTAAGTGAGCATATACAGATAGCTAAACACATTTCAGCTTGTAGAGAGGCTTGAATGACCACTCAGGCAACAACAACAAAAAAGTAAGTCTTACTTTGTTCCATAAGTGCAATCAAGTACTTTCTCTTGACAATTTTCTCTTACATTTCTTGTGAACGGAAAAGAAATACAAAAACACTTATTTAACATACATTAATCAGTAAATACAATTCAGTTTACAATGCAATCTTTTAAGCTATATGCATTAAGTGTACTTTGACCCGATCCAAGACAAACAGCGCCATATATTTTTAAACATTATATAACAGAGACTATAATTGCTTCTAATGTCATTGTTTTTGGATAAACGAGGTTGCCATCGCACTTGGTAACATGCTGTAGTGTCCTCTTTGTGTGTGGCACAGATCAAAACTATAGGTTTATGTTCCATTGATTTATGGACACAAGAAATATGTGCAACAGCTGTCAATTCACCGGTATGTAAATAGTTCAGCGAATTTTTATTTGATTCCTTATTGCTTATCACCCTATAGAAAGACATGTATCCCACACATATGTACCACAATTCAAGTTAATTGGACCTACGGTTCATGAGAAGATTTTTGTATTTTTGGACAAATTTTCAATGTACTGGAATATCTATCATGAACTTTATGGGTCCCTATGGCTTTTTTGTTCCCCATGAGAAATAAGGCATGTGTACCAATTTTCAGGCATTTTTCAGGGGCGGAGGGAAATCCCATAGAATTTGGTCATGGCCTGTAGCGCCACCTATGGGATCATGTGACGTGGGCTATTTGTGGTGTAGGAGTTACAATGTGCCAAGTTTTTTTTCCTCCTGACTGATGAATCCTAATTAGGTTTTCTTAGTATTTGTTATGTCCCCCATTTGGTTTAATGACAGCACTCAAGCTGGAAAGGTCTCCACAGGTTTGTCCAAAACCTGCTAATCATTTTACAATAAATCCATCAGTGTATTGTTTGAACATATACTTCAGCGGAATGGATAATTCTTAAAGAAAATATGACCTTCAGTTAACATGGTTAATATCACAAATTTGTGTGAATTTAAATAGTGAATTAGAAATAGTGTAAAATGTATAGTTGAGATATTGAACATTTCCTTCCTTTCCATTCTTTGTTTTTTATTTAAAAAAATAATTCTAAAACTTTGCTTATTTCCAGTTTTAAATGAAAAAAAAAATCCAGATTTTCATTGTGGTCTTTTGGACTGCATTTTATGTACTGTATGTGTTGTTGTATATGTTATATAATGTACACAAAAGGTCAAATCTAGAACCCTTAAAGGTTCATAGGTTGTTACTCTGTATCCTTAAAGTTCTTTGTAGAATAATACGACAGAAGTTTCCTGATTAGAACAAGGAAGTGTTATACAAAGAACCCATTTTCTAAGAGTCTATGTTACATGATTTACCAGGTAAAATTTCTGTATGAATAAAGTTTCTAATTCTCACTCATTCAATCACTCACTCTCTCTCTCTCTCTCACACACACACACACACACACACACACACACACACACACACACACACACACACACACACACACACACACACACACATACACACACACTCAGGTAATACAGCACATAAGGGGACCAAATTGTACCACAAACGCAAAATAAAAAAAATAAAAATGACGTAAAAAAAGCCTACTCTATGTTAAAAAAAAGAAGAAGAAAAAAGAAAAACCTAATGGGGACCAGCCAAATGTCCCTACAAAGTAAAAACTCCGGTATCCCTGTCATTGTGGGGGCATTTGGTCCCAATCAAGATTTAAAAAATCATGCCCCACATGTGTACCCAATTAGCAGTCTATGTATCAGCATTGTATCATAAATATCACCAAATAATAAAGATCCTCATAACTTCAAAATCAACACTTAATATCTCACAAACTCCAAACTACAGCACCTCAAAGCAGAACAGACGAGGCACAATGCTCATCAAAGATGAATGTTCATCATAAGACAGGCTCAAGTGTAATAACAGATTATTGCAGATTTCACCAACGTCCATGACATCATGTGCTGACATCTGCATTACATCTGTATAAATATCCCGGTAGGATTGAGATATAGAAAAGTGCAGATCAGCCTATACTATTTGGAGCATGGATATATTTATGAATGGACCTTATATACAACCTATCCATCTGATTTTGATGGCAATTTACTTCACATTGGTGTAATAACATTTGTAGCTAGTTAATATAGGGCCAGATGAAAACAGTTGGGATAGTCATATAATCTGAGCAGCATTTGACGTGCAAACCTGTTTGAAGGAAACGGTAAATGGTGTATCATTCACTAAAGCAGGGTGTTATTAACAAACACAGCTTATTATTTAAGGGCTTTCTGGGCCTAGGCCTGGCTTAGTGTGCTATGACTAAAAGGACCAGCACAGTGAAGACACACCTTCCATATAGTATATAAACCTACAGAGTAGCCTAGTGTAGTGACATCTGTATGGGTTACATCCTCTAGTTCTCATTAGGCACTCATCCTCTGGACAGTGCTCGCAAAACATGCCAGGTAAGTGTTAAATGTGGTTCAAATTGTTTTATCCATAGGTTTTGATTTTCTATAAAATTTAATGTCTATATGGGGCAAAGAAAATGTATAGGGCTTTTTTAACACCCCCCAAAAATAATAGATAAAAACGATTAAAGATGGATGTTTTTAAATGTTATGTAATATTAGACTTGTAATGTGGACTGTTATTCTAGATGGAATATTTAGCATTTTTCCCCATAAATATTTTTCGACAAAAACTTTTATGAGACATGGTACTATGTTGTACTGATATGAGTGTATCAGGTGCTGCAGAGATTTGGGGTCTTTAAATACCTCGGTTTCAGTGCCGGATTTAGAAACAGTCCACCAACCAATAATAGTCAAAAGCAGTGCTATAATCAGAATGTATGATGAAGGCTCTAACTACATAACATTTACATTGACCAACAATGTAAGTGTGTGTAATAAAGTCACCAGAAAGAACCTGCTGTACATGATACAATCAAATCAGCACTATATACACTGCAGATATTGGATATACATGCAGATGGGCTACAGTCAGTAACAGTAACCTGCAAAGAAACGTATATGGTAGATTTAGCTGATGAAATGGTCAATTAGTGTAGATACATGGAAGATGGTCCTGATAATACCATGAAATAACTATACATTTATACCACAGTACTGTTGAATTTTTTAATATGACTGTTTAAAATGCATTGATTAATTTTCTGTAGCAGCAGCTCTTAAGGTAGCTCCGGCTACAATGCAAATCATAGGTAATGCACTCTTTCTAATATATAAACATTTCTTTAGTAATAGCTATTCCACAGTGATTTCTATGGCAGATGCACCACATAACCTATGACCAATTATTAATAAAATGATCAATAATGAGTTGTTATTTAAGAAAGAATAACATCTAATTATTCATATGGTGAAGTTTTCTGTAAGATGTTTAGTATTTATTGAGGGTCTCCAGTGTCAGCATTTTGTAACAGTCAGAGGTAAAGCTGTAATTTTAACGTACCCTCAAGGTGAGGATACTTAGGTATATATTGCTATTTGGCAGATATGAGTCGGGTCCCTTGGAAGGTTCTGGTTAGGAGGACACTCCTGGTCAGCCTCTTCGTGGTTGTACCACTCTCAATGGCAGTGGAGTCAGAAGAGGAAGCATCATCAGAATGGAAGCTGTGGAAGAGAGCTAATGGAGTGGACTATGAAGAAGAGGTAAATATCAAAAACAGATAAATAGCATTTTGTATATCAGGTAGATCATGTTGTTATTTATATAACACACCTATACATGATAAGTAACAGTGCTTATAAGTGCTATAAGATATACTGTACATCATTGCCTACATTCTAGGGTTATTTTTCACTTCTGCATCAGGAAGAACTGAAAACTAATTCAGAGCACATAAAGATGTCAGGTCTTATAACATAAATCATTCTCTGTTCTTCTCTCCTAAAGAACACTGATAACAAAAGAAGAGCCATTTGGGAGAAAAACAAGAACCTGATTGAGGATAACAATAGAAAATTTTATATGGGCATGTCAGAGTTTACTATGGCAATGAACAAGTATGGAGACCTGGTAAGTCATAATTTTATAGATATCTCATGCCACGCTATTCAGTCCTTACTTCTATGCTGTCGCACATTGTAAAGACGTGGATTTTTGACATCATTATAGCATTAATTAACATCTGTATTTAATATTAATAAAATAACATGCTGTATAAATTTCCTTTATTTATTTATTTTAAATAATGATGCAAATAGGCCAAATCTAAAGAAAACTGTCAATTATGAACATTCACTAGCATGCTATAATACATGTGCTAACTTCCTTTTAAAAAAAAAAAAAAAAAAAAAAAAAGTTAAGCTAAATATAGAATATTCTTTGTCAAATACACATAAATTGTTCTAGACTCGGTTGGAGTATCATCAGTTACTGGGAGCCAGGGTAAATGGAAATGCACACAAGAAGCGTAAGACTGCTGATGCACGCAAACTACGCTACCATGCCAGAAGACTACGACTGAAGTCGGTAGACTACAGACAGATGGGATACGTCACAGAAATTAAAGACCAGGTGAGCGTTAACTCTTCTCAGCTACAAAGGGTTGATAGCCTTATGTTTTTCTTTGTAAAAACATGTAATAAAACACTTACTAAACATGAAATGCCCTGAAGATCTCCAGGAGAACTTCACCATTCTTAGCCTTCTTCCTCTGAATGTGTGTGTTTGTTTATATATATGTACATATCAATACATCACAAGTGTCTTGTTTTCTCATTCAGGGTTACTGTGGGTCGTGTTGGGCTTTCAGCACTACAGGTGCCATCGAGGGACAAATGTTCAAGAAAACAGGTCAGCTGGTGTCTCTTAGCGAGCAGAATCTGGTGGATTGCTCATGGTCCTACGGCACATACGGCTGCAATGGGGCCTGGATGGCCAACGCTTATGATTATGTGATTAACAATGGGCTGCAAGCCTCTGCAACATACCCTTATACCTCAGTGGTGAGTGCGAGTCACAGAGTCCGCTAGGTGGAAGCGTTTTCCTAATGAACACGAAAAACCTTCATCACATTAAAAATTATATTACTATTATAGGCTTGACCTGGCAGTAACAAATTAGTAATAGCAATAAATCAAATGGTTATGTTAGAAGTTTTTCCATTCTCTCCATTTCTTATTTACACTCCTCCAAATATGGGAAGTGTTTTGTGCATTTTTCCTTTTCACAAGAATTTCCAAAAATGTTTATATTTCTAATACTTGATTGGAAATATAAGGTACTGTATATTAGCAACATTATTGTAATATTAATTAGAATATCGCAATATTCTAAATAATGAACAGAACATGAGCCTTGCTTTGTTTCTTTAAATCACTTCTGAAATGTACTATTTGATTGTACTTCTCAGGATACACAGCCCTGCTTCTATGACAGCAGCAAGGTTGTGGCACAAATCAGTGACTACAGGTTCATTCCCAATGGAGATGAACAGGCGTTGGCCGATGCTTTGGCAACTATCGGTCCAATCACTGTAGCAGTCGATGCTGACCACCCAAGCTTTCTGTTCTATAGCTCAGGTGAGAGGTTCAAAATTGTACTTCAAAACATGATGAGAACATTTTTATGGATTAAAATGCAGAACTACTTAAAATAAGTAAATTGTAAAACATAGCAGAGTGTGCTGTTATAGGAAAATAGTCATTGATGAGGTGTGATGTGGTCATACGTGACGTTACTGTTACCACCTTTAAGTTGATTCTTTTCCAATAAAAGCATATCCTGAAGTGTTTTATTCCTCAATATAACAACAATTTCCAGATACCACTAACAATGAAAATTAACATAACTTATTAATGAAAGATATGTCTGTCATTGGATCGAGGGAGATGCAAGTGCAGATTTCTTTATTAAAAAAACAACAACAAAACAAAAACAAATAAATGACAATTTAATGCTTTTTAACCATTTGTAGTTATATTTAATGTGGTATATCATCGAGAAACATTAGTTGATGTCATAAATTACGTTATAGCAGCTATCTCTTGAACTTGATCAGATTTTTTTTTTAAATGTAGTGTGTCACATTACTGAGAAAATATAAACACAAACTCCTCGGTCCTGAAGACGCCAGTAAAGAAAAACAAACCTACTGTTACAAAGAGCTGACACTGATGACTCATAAAATAGAACTTAGTTCATATAAACTAAATCAAAGTGTACCTTTCTTTCACATTAAAGTAATTTTAAATGTTCTGTCAGGGATCTATGAGGAGCCAAGATGTAATCCGAACAACCTGAGCCATGCAGTGCTTCTGGTTGGCTACGGCTCAGAGAGAGGCAGAGACTACTGGATCATCAAAAACAGGTCAGAACATGCCCTTACACTCAGTGTATTGAAGATCTTTGTAATAACTGATTTTAGAATCAAGCTAAGGAAGTTATGACTTAATAGGTAATTCGCCTTGGCCGTTTATCACATTGATATACACTACAGTAGTGACTTACTAAAGGTTTCACAAACTTTCAAGCACAACTGTTTATATTGAAACAAATTAAGGTGAGGTGAACTTAAGTGAGGATTTTAAGCATTAAAGATTAAAAATATATATATATGAACACTGAATAGTGTAGTGTAATAGCATTGTTCACAGTATGGCCATGATATAGGGGCATTAGCACATGCTTTGTATGTGTATGTGTCCTGTACACACTATAGATACACATTTAGCATTAGCTTTGTAAATTGGAAACCAGCAACACTCTGAAAATGTAATCTAACCATAATAATTATGCAACATGTTACATTAGATTGGTTAAAGGTCAGTGGGTAGTAATGTGCTACATTCACAACTTTTTTGAAAAAAAAAAATACTTTTAAGAGAAGGTTTACCTGGCCATACATATAATATTACTCAAGTTCACTTTTAATCACAAAAATGTTCTTTTACATCACTACATTCGGTGGCGTTCCTCCATTACTGTTAAATATTAATGAATATATGTAGTTTTAATAATTAGGGTATTTTGCATATAATGAGGTCGCCAGTCTCGCAATACACTGCAGTGGTCTGAATGGATTTCCCCTTCATTTTGATCAGATCCAAAGTAACTAGTAACTTGCTACCTGAGTAGTCTTCTCATTGGATACTTTATTACTCTTACTCAAGTAATTATTAACATTATTACTTTTACTGTTACTTGAGTAATTATTTTTAAGATAAAATAAGATAAGATAAGATATAACTTTATTAATCCCCCATAGGGGAAATTTAGGTCAACATAGCAGCACGAAGGAATATAAAAGAATAGAACAGAACAGATGCCATATTGTAGAAGTATTCACACCCTATTTACACTATACAATCCATAATAATTATTTACAACCAGATAATGTCTCAGATATAATCAGGCTTAAATCTGTCAGTTTGGTGCTGTGGTGTTGTGGAGCCTGATGGCTGATGGCACAAATGAGCCCCCAAAGCGCTTTGAGGCTCGGGACTGGATGAGTCTGTGGCTGAAGGAGCTCCTGAGCTGCCTCAGCTCAGCATAGAGAGGATGAGAGGGGTTGTCCATGATGGTTTCTAAGTAGTTTTACTTGTACTTGAGTAAAAGTTTTCACTACTCTACCCACCTCTGCTGAATTTGCAGTTTGTAATGTTTACAGTTGGGTAGGGAAGAAAGAAACGGTTTGTCAGTATTTTCACTGCAGTCTCAATTCAGTCGCAGGCAGGAGAGGGCTCTAAAATTTCTTCTTTAAAGCACATCAATATCCTGTGCAAGAGAACACCAGGATTAGAAAATTCCACAGCTAAAATGCTAGGTTTTTTCCTCATTATAGCACACCGCATCTAAACTTCTGAAGGAGAAATGAGCTGAATCATGTATGCTAGAGGAGCATGAAGGAAAAACAACACTAAAATGTACTAACAAGTCCTACAGGACTGAAATATTGGGACTGTGGTGGAAGAGTGTACACTGTTGATAAGTCTAACCTTCTCTCTGTCATCAGCTGGGGCACAGGTTGGGGAGAAGGAGGATACATGCGCATGATCCGAAACGGCAGCAACACCTGCGGCATCGCTAGCTATGCTCTCTACCCTATTGTATAAATCTTTTTGTATCTCTCAATTAAAAAAATGTTGACTTATTAACTCAGTGTCCAAGATTGATTCTTTGTGCTGGAAATAATTAAACAACATTTCACTCTGGTTGAAAATGTACACTATAATATCCACGACTCTCCGACTCAATTCAGGAGCTCTACATGTGACATGATAAAAATGAATAAGAGATACTTTATTCCTTTGTATTCCGTGACTATCATGTCAAACACTGGGCAGTCATAGCAGGTGCAGACAGGGTATTTGGAGTCAGGTTTCCAAAGACTAAATATGGCAATGTTTTGAGAAAATGGCTCAAAAATGGACAAAGTTTCCAAATTTGACAGCAAACAGACAACATTACAAATGGCTTTAGTGGCAATCCTTCAAGTGAATGTAGAGACATTGGGGTGTTAAATCAGGCATAAATTGCACCTGGATACTGTAGATTTGTACCTAAGACCTGCTGCTGTAATCATAAAGACCTGTGGTCATCGCAAGACTCAATCACTGAACATCCTTTCAACACCGTAAATACTGATTGCATTTACTCTTACCTTTCTGATTCTAGCTCCTCTGAAGTTTTGGAAATAAAATTGTATTTAATAGATGAGGTCTGACAGGATAAAATGGCATATTATGCGTATTACTCATACTAAATCTCTCTCCATAGCAATCTGCAGTATTTACTATGTAAACATGCATAATAAAGGTAGCCTGATGACATACTGATGACATACTGAAACTTTGTCTCAACCTTTCAAAAAAAAGAATAATAATCTTAGAAACACACATACAACAGTTGACCCATAGAAGAGGGTATTGCATGTTTTACAATGCTAGATGCTGTACAACTGATCTGAGATATTTTAATTTTCCCCTTTTATTCACAGTGGTTAGGTTTTACTTTGGGATAATGGGTGCTGATCCTGGATCAGAATAAAACAAGCAAACATTCTACTGTGTTTATGATACATTCTCTCACTCCCACCACACCCGCACTGTACATACACTCATTTCAGAAATTACACAGCCACAGCAAATATCTTCTGCCATGCTTCACCCTTGAAAGCTTTGTCACATGACATAAAGCAACATGCTTGTTGTGTCTGGTTTGGGTATGTTTGGGGAAATTGGGAACATTTAACGCCATAACACTGCTTTCTTTCCCACAGTGCTGCACCTACCTCAGATATGCTTTGTGTCTGCCACAGGTGCTAGACACTATATTTTATTTTTAATTATAAGAAACAAATCAATTTTATTTTGGCTGAATTGATTGTGATGTACACTACACGGCAATGACAAATCGGTTTTCAGCGTGCAGTGATATTAATCCTCATGCTAGTAGGCTTTGGGTTTCTTTTGGTGTTATAATGATTGTAGACTGAAACACATTAAGTTCAATAAGGAGTAGGTAATCTCTCCCTCATAAACAAAGTTTTAGAGGTTGCACAAAATTAAGATCTATCCTCCCCTGACTCCTTGCCTGTGAAAACATGTAAGAAAGTCAGTCTCTGCCATGCCTTTATACTTTATACTATGCTATCAGCACTGAATGAATATGCAGCAAGATAAAATGTGATCTTTGAACCTGAGAAAGAGCCCAGCCCAAGCCAAGCACAAGACTTTCTCAGTATATGCATGCAGGAAGGAGACTATTTGATGTGTGCAGGTTTTTTTTTTAGATCAATACAGTTTTTCACATAATTGGCCTTTGGAGTAGATGTTGAAACTCAGAGGTTTGGCACTTAAATAATTTACTTTTGATTTCTTAATTCTGGAAGTGGATGTCAGAACTTCTTCTTGGAGATTGCAGGTAGGATGAGCTATCTCTGGTTCATACTGCTCTGCAGTTTGGCTGGCTCAACACTCTGTCTCGTGGACCAAGCATCACGACCCATTCAGGTACAACTGGAGAACAATCCAGAACATCCGAGGCTTCATTCTAGAAAATATTGTGACCCTACATACAACAACCACACTGGAGGGGATATACAGGTAAGGAGCTGCATGAAACGTTATTAACTGAATGTAGGCAGGTAGGCAGGTGTGAAAATGTCTGGATAACTGTAGCTCAAGAGTAGTTTGCATTATAAAAAGTATAGGATTACAAATCTGTGAACAAAAGAAAGAAAGACAAATTTTGGCAGCAGGTCAGCAGCTACAACATATGAAACTGGATTCATTTGGGGTCATAATGCTCCATGTACACCTCTGTTGATGTCAGTGTTATTCAGTATAACTGAACCAACCATTTCTGGTGTTTCCAAACTGAGACTATCTTTAACCATTCAATTTATTGGCCTATAATTCATTCATAGGTTATTCATTATTCATTATTCAGCAGTTGCTACTAATTATTGAGTAGTTACAGTGAAATAAATTGGAAAAGTATGTAACTGCAGGAGGAAGGAATGTAAATCTGGACCTGCTGATAAATCCTGTAGTTAAGCATGTTGATCCCGATAGAGGTTGAGCTCAATATTTGATATAGTTTAAGGTTTAATCCCTGCATGCAGGGCTCTAAATACTTTTCTAAAAACTTAGCTTTCCTAAATAATTAAGGGTTCAAGCGATTAGCTCTGAACCCCTATTGTAATTGTAAGGATTTTTTAAATAATTTTAAAAATATATATTTTTTATTATTATTCTACCCTAAAACTGATCATGCAAACCAAACCGTAAGGCTTAGAGAGCTGAAACATTGAGGGAAGGTAGTACCCCAGAGTACCATAGTGTCGCAAAGGTTCGGCCTAATCAACCAGACGGTGGCGCTATAATGAGCATGTTTAGAAAAATTGCCATAACTTTTGAGCTGTTTGTCACAGACTCAAGTGCCTTATATCTATGGAATCTTTGGGACCAGACGACCAAGAAATATATCATTTCCGATTTCATTTCTCCCTATAAAAAATTTCCGCCATCTTGGATTTTTTTGTAAAACCCACTTTTACGAACTAGTCGGGACCAAACCAGTGCAAAATGATTCTATGGAGTATCTATATCAAAAGTTATCAAAAATAAGTTTGAACTTTCGACTTGAGGTAGCTACAGTATACGAAAACAAAGGAAGTAGGCGTGGCCACTTTTACCTAAATGACTATGACTCTTGAATGAAATTAGATATCTTCACCAAATTTGGCAAGCTTATTTGTGAGGACATTCTATGGTCACTTAGAAAAGTTGGCGCAGTTTTGCCACATGGTGGCACTATAATACCGAAAAACATGAAATTGACTGTAACTATAGAACCATTGATCCACTGAACCATTGAAAATTTGCTTACAATATCTTTGTCTCAGTTGCCATCACTGTTTATGAGCACGTATGTTGAAAAACATGGCCGCCATGGGCCAATCAAATTTCAGTAGTTATTAGACAAGGTTACCAATGACCGATAGGACGAAACAACACCTGTTTGACTCTTGGTCTAAGAGGTTTGTGAAAAGTTATTTTTTTTAATCAGGCACTAGGTGGCGCTATCATGATTTCTGTCATTTTAACACAGTATTTTGAACAAATACAACTAATACATATCAAATGATAGGTCTTCTCATTCTAAATATATTTGCCTCAAAGAACCATTGGTGTCTGACAAACTGTTCGGTAAATGCTTTAGATAATGTTAAAAGACTACTTTTGCCAACTAGTCATAGGTTTTGGCTCAAGTGAAATAAAACTATTGCAGGACAATACTATGGACGTGTTAGATCAATAGTTATCAAAAAAAAAATTACTTTTGATTTATCCTTGCAGGGGCACATCAAAAGGTTTGAAGTGCGTGTGGCCTCTTTTACTTAAATGGCTGTAACTCTTGAACTGAATGAGATATTTTCACCAAACTTGGGGTACATATGTGTGGGTTCAATCTGAGGACAGAAGTAAAAACATTACTGAGTGTGACCAGTTGGTGGCACTATAGCAAAATGTGGATCCATTGGTCCAATAGACTTGATAAATAAATCTTGCAAGAATTGTCCTTGTCCAAGGTCCAATCAGCATATACGAGCACAGTTGTGAATCTTGAAAAACATGGCCACAATTCTCTTAATGAAGGCCAATATTTCTTAAAATTATATTTGGGGTTTTTAAATTTTTATTTAGGTGCTTATAGTATTTCACAATATTAATTAATATCTTTTAACGTCTTTAAGGGCCCTGAATGGCTTGAACCCCAATTATTGCTGCTTGCAGCTATATATATATTTTTAAAAGTTGCACATGAGCATCCCTTCAAGTTGTAAATATAAGCGTACATGCTTTCTAGATCATTAATGGGAATGTGGCTTTTCCTAGACAGTTAGCTAGCATGAGCTAACCTGACAAAAGTTATCCATAAATGTTTATTATCTTCACTGATAATGCCAACAGGCTAACATAAACTACAATGACTGTATTTATAAAGGATTTAAATAATATTCAGGTATGTTAATAAAATCCTAATTTTGCACCATTTTCTGTAATCTCTAAAGGACTGTGGCCCTGGACAGTACAGGGTGAGATGGGGACCATACAGAGGGCAGTGTGTCCCCTGTAATTGCAATGGCCTCTCCCATGAGTGTGACCGAGACACAGGGAAATGCTTGGTAAGAGCCTTCATCTTCTTTTAAGTGCCCTTCCCACTTTCAGTCCTATTATTCAGCTGTAGACAGGATGCAGCCAAGAATGCAGGTAACTTTTCTGATAGTCTTTTTCTGAGAGTCTGACAGATTTAATGAAGTGGAACTGTTATTGTGGAAAGCGAGACCACTACCATATGACCTTTTATATGTCACATTATTTTTAGGTTTTTCTTTTTAAATAAGAGTTGATTTAAGAGCATGGATACTACAATGTAATGTGAATTTTAGGTAATGGACAATGACATTGACAGAACAATTTTTGTAAATATTGCAATTTCCGATATGTTTTGCAAATAGGAATCTGAATTATCTGTAATCAGGTGTCCACAACACATTACTGGTCTAGTGCTATTTCTGCTGATTCTGTGATTCCCAACCTATATATTGCCAGCTGTGTTTCCTCTTCTGATTGTGTAGAATTGCCAGTTAAACACAGTTGGGGATCACTGTGAGCGCTGTGCCGAGGGACACTATGGCAGCGCTATTCTCAGGACCTGTCGACTGTGTCCATGTCCCTTCTCACATCTGTCTCACAGGTAGGTTCATATGACAAAAAGCACACACACACACACACACACACACATACACACACACACACACACACACACACACACACACACACACATTTCTCTAATGTACACACAGCACAGCTAACTGTTAATGATTAACACATCACAATCACACAGATGGGTAAAAGAAAACAGTTCAAAACATGTTTGTTTTTACAGTTTTGCCATTGGTTGTCTGCATGTTGAAGGTCACGTTGAATGCCTCTGCAAAGCTGGTTATTCTGGAACCCGCTGTGAAAGGTGTGTGTAGATCTAAACATTTATCCAGAGAAAACTTGACACCTAAAATTTGATGTCCTGTATATGAACACAACAATAAATGTTTATGTCTTAAACAAGACTATTTACTTTAGACAAACTCTAGACTTCCCAATAACGTCAGGCAAAGACATCTTTTAAATATCTTCATGCTCACTGAATCATCCCTCCTTCCGTAGGTGTGCCATTGGTTATTACGGTGACCCGCTAGCAGATGGAGGGAGTTGTCAACTCTGTGACTGTCATCATGGATACATCTGTGACCCCATTACAGGCAGTAGGCAACACTGAGCTCCTCAATGTGTTTGATATTATCCTGAGAATGAGCCTTTTTAAGTTCAGCTGCATTACTGTTTTGTGACTGTAAACTTGATGTGTTTCTGTAGAATGTGAATCTCCAGATAAGCCAAATACTGATAATGACTGCCAAGGTATGTATTCATTCTTTGTCATGCATATGGACATTGTGGAATTCAGTCAAGCACTTGAGTACCAGAGGGTCACAGTCCAGACTCAAGACACAGTGTTTTACTTTGTAATAAGAAATTGCTTTTAATGCATCCACATTACCCTTGCCATTTTCCTAGTTTGTTTCCCTGCTATCATTTTAAGTGCCACTCGATTACTTTGTCAACTAAATCCAATTAAATGACTGTTGTAATGACCAAGTATCTGTTCAAAAATAATGGGTACTTTAAAAGCAGAACTTACTCATCAGGCATTGTGAAATTTGACAACTTAATGTGTCAATACAGGTAAATGGAAGCACGAGGGTGGACAAATCAGTAGCAGATTTCGTGCACAGGCAGTAATAAAATTCTTTTTTTTTTTTTAGTTTTGTAATTGCCTGGCAAACAAGAAGGTTTTGCAAGCAGAAAAAGAAATAACAATACTCTTTATTATGTTTGAAAAACGAAAGATTTCATTTGGTAAGTATGTTTAGATCTTATGCAATGGATGCTGTAATTATAATCAAAAGACATGATTCGTTCCAAATCCCACTGCCTAAAGAACAACACACATCGGCCACAGGCAGTTTTACTAGCTGGATTAATGAATTTATACAGATAAAAGATGATCTTTTCAGAATCAAAGTCGTCATATAACTCTCTCTCTCTCTCTCTCTCTCTCTCTCTCTATATATATATATATATATATATATATATATATATATATATATACACACACATACATATCCTGCTATAAGTAGCAACCATCTTTCTGTTAAGCATTTTTTTTAAAAAAACAAAGTACTGACAAATGTGTTCAGAGATCCACCTGACACATGCAAATGCATACTCCACCCCAGTGCAGCAACAGCCATTCATGTGTACTCATGCTCTTATAGCTGTGAGGGGAAGTCAACAATGGCATGTTCCAAACAGTACTGGGATACAGAGCAAGACTCGCTCAGTGTGGCTTTGGTTTTACAGTCTCTCTCAAAGTGAAAACATCATCAACTATTGTTAGTAGCTACAAGAAAGAATTTCAAACCTCCACTACAGAAAGTAAAAATGCAAACTGTAATGGTTCAGTAGAGATTTAAATTTCCCTTTAGCAGATGGAGCATGTAGAATGAGTGCTTTTTTACTCAAGTCTTAAAACTGAATCACACTGGACCATAATGGATTGAAATCAGGCCTGGCTACAATATCCTCTTTCAGTGTTTTCAATGTTTGCTTTTTACAGAGTGTGATAGTTGCTTTCAGACATTAATGGATGCTTTAGAGGCGATGGATGATGAGCTCTCCATCCTCAAGGACCAACTCAAGTTTCAGAGAAACATCTCCATAAGTCTTACCGCTCTGAGAAAACTAGAAGATGACATTATTGCTACAAAGGTAGCTAAAATCTCAGCATTATACGATTTCATAGATTTGATTATTTCCCAGTACAGAAATGATCTGATGTCAAATCTCACATTCAGCCAGTTTATGTTTCATAATTTCAGGAACTAGTAAAGAATTACAGAGTATCTGTTGAAGTGCTAAAGCAGAAGGTGAACGAACTTGAGACAGACATGGGTGGTGTCAGAAAAGACAAGATGAAGCTTAAGATTAAGGTATATGTACTGCTATATTTGGACTTTTGGACTCTATAATAACAGGAATTCAATGGTTGAATCTGTTTATTAAAAAAAGTGTTAGATAATCAGCAGACATAATCAGAGGCAATTCTATAGTTACAAATGAGCATCCTGTCAAAACTACAAAAGCCCAAAATTAAGGAATAGGCATTTGGGCTAGAAACTGGGAAACCAGAAACTATGACAGACAAAATCCCTTGGAATACAGATTCAGTAGAAACAAATGTGTATATTCATAGGACAACACGACAGCAACCTAAATTATTATATAACCAAATATAAGGGTGACGTAGAGGTTCTTTGGATAGTTAAAGGTTTGTATCTTCCTAAAAGGTTCCTTTTTGAAAGAGAAACCTTCTCTTGTTTTATATAGAAGCTTAAAGTGTTCCAATAGAGGAACAAACTAAAGACCACTATAAGTTTCCAGATTCAACCTTTTTCCCCTTTTATATGTATATTTATGTATATTGAATATACAGTATGTAATGAGTAAACCAGGACAGGGTGTGCTGTTATTACAAAATAAACAGCACATGCTGATGAGTTTATTTTCTCTTATACCATAGCAATTTGACTACAATAACAATAATAATAATAATAATAATAATAATAATAATAATAATAATAATAATAATAATTTTTTACTTATGGACATGAACACGTTTAATGTTGTGGACCATCCACAAAACAAGTTAGTCCCTGTTATCAATTATGTTGTAACATCTAGAAACATTTGTTCCCTCACCAGCCTGTTTTTTCTATGTCTTAAAAATTAATACAACAATAAAATACAGCTTATCTGTGCATTATTTAAAATGATTATATTTAGAATCCTTAATGGTATAAGTTGCTCCAATGGGGAAACCCATAAAGGTTCTATGTATTCTCTAGTTCCAAGTAGAACCCCAGTGGGAAGCTAAGAACCTTTAAGAATAACTAGATAGCTCTTTGCTATCTACCTTATCTGTCATGGGCTCGGGATTAGACAAACCAAAACAAACAAACAAACAAAACAAAACAGAACTGTTTCTCTAATTATGTAGTCAAATATATTATACTAATATAAATATAAACAGATATGTTTACTTTTACTTAATATAAAATATATATATAAACAATAAAACAATATATTTTACTTAATATGTTAATAGTGGTTTACATTTAACATGTTTAATGGAATGTTAAAATTTTGTTCATCAGGCAGATCAAACATCTTTAACCATTAAGGACTTATTAAAGGATTTGAACAAAACACACCAAAAGGGACAAAACCTGCTCACTAATACTGGCAAACTTTTGAAAAGAATAAAAGGCAAGTCAGAAGATTCAATTATTTGACTTTTACCTTCAGATTTAGATGTGGTACAGTGGTATATTTTTGAGAAGACTGAATGTTACTGTTTCTAATTCTTGAAAAAATTCAATGAAAATATCTGTTTTTCAAACTCATGCCTTGCAGTAGTAAATCGAGTAGTACATTGTAATTGTAATGAAGTGTTCCTTACATACAGCCCTTAAACAATTCATGTTTATGACTGATCTGGTGCTTGTTTAGATTTCCTGGAACAACTGAGGATTTCAAATAGTATCGACTCCACTCTGTCCAGCAAGGAGCTGGCTGGCATGCTGGGGGAGGCGCAACGGATGGTGGAGCATATGCAAAAGCAAAATTGTAAGGTGCAGAGGAGGCTGGCTGAGAATGAGCTCTCAGAAACACAAAAACGTGAGTTTTAGTCAGTTGTGTTCTCTTGATAAACCTGTGGATGACTGCTGTTCAGGTGAATTTTGAAGTTGAGAGGTTTTGCCCTTGTTTTAGGGCACTGTTATTAGAAATTATTAGACACATACTTCTTTTGTTAAGATTGAAATATTCCCCTACCAAATTTAATCTCTTCCTGCCAACAACAATTGTTCATATTAAACTCAGAATTTATTTCACATCTGTTTCTAAGAAAAAAAAATGTAACCCTTTTTTTCTGTCCCATTGGACCATGCCATCCCTTTAGAATTTATAGAAATACAGTTGTAAGTTGTTTTAAAATATGTAAAATGTTACCTTTTTTAATGGCAAGTTGAAATAGAAATACAAGATAGTATGGGAACAAATGGAACATAAAGTAATGGTAAGATACTGGTTCACATTTACAAACATTTTACTTTCCCCTAAATACTCCAGGCAGATAATAACAGATTAATTCCAGATTAACAGATTAAACATCAAATTGAATTCCATTTATTTGCTATAAAATGAGATCTTGGTGGCCATGGACAAAAAATGTTTATAGAGTGAGCATGGGGCAGCGTGATTCCTGCCTGACCTCTGTTAGCACTTCCCATTTTTGACCACTAGGTGTAAAAATAACTAAATGGGGAAGTGAGCATGCTGCCCCATGATTGTGCATCATCTAGAAAGGTGAGCAAATCAGTGGGATGTTGCCTTATATCTGCCAAATAGCAATACTCTTTTCAATCATTGGTCACTCAAACGAGATAATTAGTCTTTCAAAGGAATTTGAAATGTATGGAGTTGTGAATGAAGATTAGCATTTGTTATATGTATATGGTGATGCTCTATATCACCTACCCCTATATGTACAAGCCACCACTACAATACATTCTACAATCAACCATTTTTCAAGTGAATGTGTCTTTTCCACAGTCTTAGACTACATCATGAACAATCTGACTAATCATCTGGAAAGTACCCAAGCTAATGTTGAACGAATAGCTCAAGACCTAATGTCCTGGAACACTGGCCTTAAAGAGCTAGAGGAAGCACTGAAACAGGGAGAAAAAGCTGTAAACAAAACAATTCTCATGAATGTTGGTAATGAAGACGTTCTGTCTGATATTATGGTACTTATATTTGTTTTCCCTAAGATTTTAAATAATGACAATCACATACACTTGTTCAGTAAGCTGCAGTTCACTGTATTGTGTCCTCAGGATCATCGGATGATGTTTCAGATCAAGCAGGATGACATCTTGTCTGATCTGTCAATGATTAGAGGAATACTGAGCGACACAGAGGATCTTCAGAACATGATGAACAATCTAAAAAATGTAAGACACTGGGATTGTAATGCATCATAGGATATACAGTATGTCAGTTTATATAACACATACATTAGTGTAAAATAGATCAAAATAACCGGTAAATAGCTGGTATTCATTTAGCATGAGTTATTTGACAGAGTTTAATGTTTTATATTTTTCTTTTTTAGGACTATGCAAATCTTGCAGCTGAAGTGGATGGGGCAAATTCACAGTTGAACCAGAGACTTGATGAGCTTTCTAAAGCCACAGCCATGGACATTATTGTCAGAAAGGCAGAGGAGCATGCACAGGAGCTCATGGATCTTGCAATGCATTTTCAAATGTAAGTTGACTTGTGTGAGTTTTGTGTGTTTTATACAGTATGTGTTGTTACAGAAATGCTAGTATTAACCACACATTTTGTTATAGGTCTCTTTTAAATTTCACCAACACTTCAACTATTCATAAAACAATAGATATGATCAATGCTTCTGGAGACATAATTAACGCTATCAAAGAAGCTGACGCAGCAGCTAATAAAGCCAACAAAGCTGCAGATCATGCCTTAGCGGTGAGTGCTACTGTGCAAAACAATTTCTATCAGTATAATTCATTTGTTTATAATGTGGCAAAACCTTTTATTTGATTGTATTCACTCTTTGGATAGGATGTGAAAGCACGAGACCTAACAAAAAAGGCAGAAGAACTAAAGAATTCTGCAAACAGCCTAGATGACAAAGCTAAGGAAGCAGAAAATAATCTGAAAGGTCTTCTTGTTTAATTTGCCATTGATGACCTTTATGGGTGTATAATACTAATTATGAACATAATAATTTTTATATCACAGTACTGGTGAATTCTTAAAATCAATTGGTCAGAAGGTGTTCATTAATTTTCTATAACAGAGGCAAATTATTTACATTAAATACACTCATTCTTATACTTTATCTTTTCTATGGTAACAACTTAAATGGAGACTTGTATGGGTGATATTCCACATAAACAGATTTCAAAAATGTGTTTACATAGCATTTATAATGTAAAATAAATATGATATAGATGTTGCATGGCAGAAATTAATAAACTTTAATGTATAACTATAATCTGATGAAAGTACAATGTGTTGTTCTAAATAAAAAATTGTAATTGTGAATTGCATTAGTATAAGCAGAGTAAAACTCTTGAGGGTGAGTTGTTTTTGGAACATTATCAGCTTAGGTATTGATTATTTTCCTAACACAGCACATACCATCATGTTTTTTTACTTTCATATTAACTGCAATATTCAAACCTCAGTTTAGCATTCTCTTCTCTGCTAACTCATCAGAACGAAACCTTATACATTAGTCTATGTTTTTAAAATCTCTAGCTTATGTTTTCCATATTGGCCTTCAGTGGCTGCTGAAAAGTATGATACCATAAAAGAACACCTGGACAAGGCAAAGGGCAAAAAAATGGATATGCAAAAAGATATCCAAACTCTCAAGGATGATCTAAACATAATCAACCGAGGTGAGATATCTGTCCATAAGAAAAACTTTTATTTCAATTGAACTATTTGCCTAGTACAAAACATATGCTGTTGGTTTAACAAGATTTTGAATTCACTTTTTGATTCAGATCATATTGGTGCCCTTCTGAAACAAGCTAAGGATGCTGTCCAGGCTGCCAACAAAACAGTCAACAATGATACAGCACGTTTAAGCTCCATTAGTAAGGAGCTGGACAAGATCAAAATACCCAGCGGTGACTCAAACGTGGACAACATACTCAACAGCATCAACAAAACATGTGAGATTCTTCAGATATTCCAAAAATTTACGGATATGCAATATATACAAAAATTGCTTCCTGTAATATTATTATAAAATTATTAAGGGGTGTGCGCCTAATTATACTGTCTAGGACAAAAATGCATATTCAGAACATTATTAGTTCCTTGACGATGTACTGACTTTGCTGTATTGGCATCATACTTGTTTTATAGTTCCTAATAATTAAGTGATTTGGTCAAAATAAGAATTCTACAGTGATGATTTAACTCACCATGAGCTAGATATGATTAATTCAGTCTACATAAATTGCACAGACATAAAAGATCTTTCAAATGTATAAACTGGGGTGTCAGTGCAGTAAACCTTGTGTTTCTTGTCAGTGGCTGAACTGAACAAATTCTTCCCCAACCTGACTGATACTCTTGCTGAAGTGGAGAATCAGAGCAGCCGGCTGCCCAGCAGAGCCAACATGTCTGATAGCATTATGAAAATCAAAGACATGATTGAGAGAACCAGAGAACTAGCCAATACAGTAAGTACTGGCATTGTATGCTATAGCATATTTTCACAAAAAAGCAGATTATTTTGGATTTTTGTGGAACCAAGCATGACAGCAGAAATACGAGAAATACACAGAACAGTATGAAGAAGCAAGGCTTGGCATGGCATGGCATGGCATGCCTCTTAGGTTTGCTCGCCCTTTGTGCTGAAATTTTTCAGCCCGCATCTCTGACACATCCATAACATGTCATCAGCGGTGATTGAAAAGGCACATGTGAAATATAATTGCCAGTGTAATCAATATGAATGAGGTGGATTGTTTACTCTATCATTATTTTTTCCCCCAAAATGACTGAGGCATTCTTGAGAGTTAAACTCATGATCTCTTGACTCAACATTTTGTCTGTGTCTTCAGATTAGGGGACCCATCTTATTCTCTGGTGAAAGCCACATAGAGCTGCGTCCTCCTAAAAACCTGGTTGATCTACGAGCATTCACTGCCATGGACCTGATGCTCCATCGGCCCAAAAAAGAGCCCCCTGGTCGTGAAGGCAGGCGCAGTCGACGCCAAAGTGGAGAGGAAGAAAATCTGTTTGTCCTGTACCTGGGAAACAAGAATGTAAGTTGTTGATGAATAGTATGTAATTGTACACAATCAAAACAAAACTTATTTTAACACATCTCTGTGTCTAGTTAAGGGCTTTTAAGACAACCTGTGTATCATTTTTTATACCATGGCACTGCTGAATTCTCAATTCTGTCTGGTCAAAAGGTGTTGATTAATCTTCTATAAGAGCAGCTCTGACAGTAGTTCCACCTCCAAGGCTAATCATACATTTATGTTAATGCTCTCATTCTGATATGTTATTGCTTCTACAGTAACTACAGCTCCTATAGCAACTTGCACAGACGTATATGGCAGACGTTACACGTAACATATACAGTATTGTGAAGAAGTACTGATCTCATACTAACTTGTTTCAGAAATTAAAGCTAAATCTAAGATAAAACAAAGGTAACCTGAGTAAACAAAAAATACAGTTTTTAAATTATAATGTTATTTATTGAAGCAAAAATGTTATCCAATACCAACTGGGCCTGTGTGAAAATGGCAAAAATGGCATCAATGGAAGAGTGGTGAAGCAAAAACCACTGCTAACACAGCAGAAAATTAAGGCTCATCTGAATTTTGCCAGATATACCTTGATGATCCTCAAATCTTTTGTGAGAATGTTCTGTGTATTGATGAGTCGAAAGTGGAACTGTTTGGGAAACAGGGGTCTTGTTACATCTGGCATAAACTAAACACAGAATTCCACAAAAAGAACATCATACCTACGGTCAATCATGGTGGTGGAAGTGTGATGGTGTGGGGATGCTTTGCTGTTTCAGGGCCTGGACAACTTGCAATAATTGAGGGAAACACAAATTCTGATCTCTACCAGACAATCCTAAAGGAGAATGTTTGGTTTTCAGTCCAGAAGTTGAAAGTCAAGCGCAACTGGATTATGCAGCAAGACAAGACAGTGATCCAAAGCATAAGAGTAAATCCTAGTCCTAGAAGTAAGTGAAGGACTGGTCTCCAGTTATCAGATGCATTTGGTTGCAGTTATTGCTGCTAAAGGTGGCACAGTCAGATGATAAATTTAAGGGGGCAATTCGTTTTTCACATGAGTTATAGGTGTTGGATAACTTTTTTTGCTTCAATTAAAAACAATAAATAAATAAAAACTGTATTGTGTGTTAACTCAGGTCGCCTTTATTTTATGTTGTATTTTGTTTGAAGATCTAAAATTATTTAGTATGAGATATACACAAAAAAAACAGAAGAAATTAGAATGGGGAAAATATTTTTTACAGCACTATAAGTCTAATAATACGTTTATGGTCTGATTGTACAAATTGGCAGCACTTTGAAACATTCAGCAATTTTTCCACAATAGGAAATTATACGCTTTCCAGTTTCTCAGTAACATGACAAGCTGTGTTTTTATAGAAAAGGAAGAAAAGGAAGGCTAATAAGAGAACCATAGTTTATAGCTGCTATTATGTTTAAGTGATAGGAACTAACTTGTTTTGAGGCCTTTTCACTAAATTAACTATAAAACAGATTTTTTTTAAATCAAATGTCCTTTAAATAAACAAAATCGAATTGTTGGCAATATGTGATTGTGCCCTGCAATGAATTGGCACCCCATCCAGGGTGCACCGCATCACTGTGCCCCATTCTCCCTGGGATAGGCTCCAGGTTCCTTGTGACCCAGTAGGACAAGTGGTATAGAAAATGGATGGATGGAATTGTTGTAAAATTGCCATGGAATACGAGGAATAAAAAACACTTCAGCATGTGCTGTTATAGGAAAATAATCAACTTTGTGGTGGTAACAGTAAGTCTACTCTACTGTAACTCTACAGTAACTCTACAGTAACTCTACTGTAAGAATTGTTATAAAGAAGAAAAACAACCCTGTTCTATGAGAGGATGGTGCAGATAAGGCTGCTACCTAGATTTTCTTTCTTGATGTTGCTAGTTAACAATGATATTATCTTGGATTTATTAGCAAAAGTTGCCTTTTGTAGTGAGCTTGCTAATTCAGGGAGTTCAGCTCTTGTAAAACAATTATTAGGTTTACAATTTGCTAATGACATTTGTTGTGTGATTGGACAATGATTTAACATGATTTTCTTCTTCATTTTACTAGATTTAACTTAACACCACAAGTGTTAAACACAAAAGGATATTGATTAACTAACACATTTCACATACTGTATGATATCTCAGCTTGTATTATGTTGCTTGCTGTTTCTAGTTTGATTTTGCTTACTCTTGATTGACAGGAATAACATTAGCTGCTGTTTGTAATCTGTTCCAGATAAAGAGAGACTTTATTGGAATGGTAGTCATGGATGGTATCCTATATTGTGTGTACAAACTGGGGGGCATAACTTACAAAATGAAGACCCAAACAATTACCCAGTCCAGCATTGACAGCTCCTTTATGGACAGAGTGGAGTTCAGCAGGTAAAATCAAATTCACCTGCTAAATCTGGCAATATTTGAATAATGTTCCTTCCAGTTACAGTTTATAGTATACTTGTTCAGTGCCTTCCATTCTTTTTTGGTCATGTGCCCTAATTAGAATTTACCAAGATGCAGAAGTCATCTTTACCCAGCATTACACCTCAGCTGTACCCAAGAAGCTGCCAAAAATCATAAATCAACCTAATACAACTGTAAACTTGCTGGACCTGGACAGTGATGAGGTTGTTTTCTATGTGGGAGGCTATCCAGATGACTTCACTGTAAGTCCGTTTCACCTGATATTGGATTAAGAAATTTGATGAATTGTTAGGCAGCACAAATACATTTGTATTTTCATCCTTTCCTGTTTTTTTTCTTATTTGTTTCTGATATTAGCCACCACTGGAGCTCCAGTATCCCAAATTTAAGGGATGCATTGAGTTTAATACATTAAATGAACACATCCTCAGCCTATACAACTTCCAGCATGCTGTCAACATTAAAAATACAGACCGATGTCTAAGGTAACTGGAAATATTCCTGCCGCTTGACTCTGACTTAACTGTTCAATTCTAAGGTACAATAATATAGTCTTTCTCTTCCCTTTTAGAGGTGAGACCCGAGACGTGAAAAAATACTTTGACGGTACAGGCTATGGCAAGATCGATGTGGTCAGCAGTAAATCCATCAAGTTCTTTGTTCTAAGTCGACAAGAGAATGCCTTGCTGTTTTTTATGGGGAATGAGGTAAGCTAGGAAATGCTAGACTTTAAATTGGAGTATTTTAACTAGGATCATGATAATCTAAAGATTTTTGGAGAATTAAATGCAGCTTTCAGACATAAGGGATGAATGTTTCTATGAAGAATTACTTTAAAGCATCTACATGCCAACTGCACAAAAATTTATGGTATGACATTTATGTAGTGATATATTGTAAAATATATCATACCTTCAGCAGGCATGTTATAGTCTTCTGTTGTTATAGCCCATCTGCCTCAAGGTTCAATGTGTTACGCATTGTGAGACACTTTTCTGCTCACCTTGGTTGTAAAGAGTGGTTATTTGAGTTTCTCTAGCTGTCCAGTCTAGCCATTCTCCTCTGACCTCAACAAGGTATTTCTTACAAACTGGATGGTTTTATTTTGTTTGGTACTATATTGTGTAAACACTATAGACTGATGTGTGTAAAAATCCCAGGAGTATCTGAAACCAGCCCACCTGGTACCAACAACCATGCCACGGTCAAAATCACCAAGATTACTTTTTTCCCCATTCGGATGTTTGATGTAAAAATTATCTGAAGTTTTTGATCTGTAACTGTATGATTTTATGCATTGCAGTGCTGCGATATGAATGGCTGGTTGGATAATTGTGTGAATGCGCAGGTGTGCAGGTGTGAATAATGTGAATAAAGTACCAGTAAATGTAAGTGTATATATATCATATTGTTTTAAATTAACTAACAAATGAAAGTATTTCTGCTTTTCATAGGACTCTCACTTCACTATTACTGTTGAAAGAGGCTATGTTGTTTTGCGGAGTACAGGGAATAACCAAACGCAAATTCGGAGTGACAAAAAAGTTTTTCCTGTGGTAAGCACTTTGAGGTTGCATAGTTGTTGTTTTATAATAAAACGTTGTTGCCTTATGACTGAAGTCAAACATCGCATATTATTTCATTTAGTGCACTGAAATAATCGTCTCTCTTTAAAATTAAAATTCCTCAACATAAATTTTTATCAGTTTATATAATGTAAGATTTGTTTTTAGCTATAACACCATCTCGTTTTAAAGGCAACCAATGACCTGCTACTTGCAGTCAATTCTGGTAATTGTGCTCTGCTACATCTGTTAGACATCAGTGCTGCGTTTAACACCATACTTGGTGATATCCTTATTGCACACCTTGAGCGTATAGTTGACCTGCATGATAGTGTGCTGAACTGATTTAGGTCCTGCCTCAGTCACAGGACATTGTCAGTTAATATTGGTCATTTTTATTCCTCCATTGCTACCATTGATTGTGGTGGCCCACAAGGTTCTGTATTAGGGCCTGTCCACTTTTCATTGTACAAGCTCCCACTCAGAATCATTATTCGAATAAACAACATCTCCTTTCATTGGTATGCAGCTCTATCTTCCAGCTCTATCTTCCTTTAAAACGGAATGATCTGGGCACACTACATGATATTAAGACTTGGATGACAAACAAATTTCTTCAGTTAAATGAAAACAAATCAGAGCTTATTCTTTTCAGCTGATCCAAAAACATTTCAATTCTGTTAAATGATTTAGGAGTAACGGCACAATATGTTAGACCACAAGTGAAGAAACTTGGTGTTTATTTGACTGTGACCTCAGATTCAATCTGAAAATCAGTTATGTGGTTAAAAGCAGTTAGAACAATTACATTTAATTAGAGCAATTTAATTTAAAAAATTTAATTTCAAAATATTACCTCTCCTCCCAGGATTAGGAAAAGATATACATGCTTTCATTTCATCTCACTTAGATTATTGTCATTCACTTTATTTCAGTATCAGTAATGCTTCTCTCAATCATTTACAGTTAGTTAAAAATGCAGCTGTTAGATTACTCACCTGCACCAAGAAAATAGAACGCATTACCCCGGTTTTGGTGGCACTACACTAGTTCCTTGTCCAGTTTAAAGTTTTACTGTTTGTTTTAAAACTCACCACAGTCCTACATCTCTGACCTATTGTGCCAAGACTCTACTCCCAGGTCTCTGAGGTCTTGAGACTAGTTGCTGTTCCACCATCTTGGCTGAATGCTAAGGGTGGCTGTGCAGTGGCTGAGCCGAGATTGTGTAATAGCCTCCCTCTGGACATCAGATGTACTCCCTTTGTTACAGTTTTTAAATCAAGACTATGGTCTACACTTATAAACATACTAGGAACACACTTTTATAAATTGGCTTTTTAAGTGTTTGCATGTCTATTTAAGTGTGTGTTTGTCTATTCTATCAGTGTTTTTTTATGTTTGGTAGTTTCTTTCTTTTTTTATATATGAATTTCTAAATAAAATGTATTAACTTTACTTATCTTTTCTTTCTCAGGCCTATTTCCAGAACATTAAAATCCTCCAGTCACCCGGCAAAACTGAGATGAAAGTTGTCAGGTTTTCGGTCAATATTAGGATCAACTACAAGGCCTATACACAAGCATTTATAGGAGGAATCCCAGCAGCAATCGCAGAGAGGTAATGGCTGTTCAAGTGCAAATCCTACATACAAGTGTTGAAATCAAGAAAATAAAATAAATCTTTTCTTTTATGCAATTAATCGGTCCTTAACTAAAACAATACATTTGTTTGCATTATCATAAAGAGAAAATGAAATCCGCAGCAGCTCTGTTTTTGTGCAAGTGCAGTTGTGCCCTAGTGGGATAATACCAATGCATTGCTAATGTAAAGCAGGTTAGAGAGAAGATAGTTTGTATATATTGTAACCCTAGTTTTGACAGGTATAGGTCAAAGGTCAAAAAGATGCACATTCTAACTCTCTATATCTAGATCAAAGGTCATGATCATAAAAATATGAATAGTTATGTTAAATCTGGATCACATCCATTCGTGACCATATATGGTGCTGCCATGTGTGTTTTTCCGCCCCACACGTTGCGCACACCTGGTACATCTTTTCACATAGAATATGAAACTCTCTGTGGTAGGACATAAAAATATATATAGTTTTGTTAAATCTGGTTCACATCCAAATCGTGACCATACCTGGTACGACCATTTGTTCCCCCCACCTCACCCCACCCCACTCCACACACACACAGACAGACACAAATTGCATAGTCATGTTTTCTCACACTCTGTGGTAGGTCATCGACCATGTCCCCCCCCCCCCACACACAGACAAAAGTTGCATAGTCATGTTTTTCCTCTTCACATAGAATATGAAGCTCTCTGTGGTAGGTCATAAGAATATATATAGTTTTGTTAAATCTGGTTCACATCCAAATCGTGACCATACCTGGTACGACTATTTGTCCCCCCCACCCCACCCACACAGACAAAAGTTGCATAGTCATGATTTTACTCTTCACATAGAATATGAAGCTCTCTGTGGTAGGTCATAAGAATATATATAGTTTTGTTAAATCTGGTTCACATCCAAATCGTGACCATACCTGGTACGGCCATGTGTATCCCACATCCAAACAAAAATATGACGCACACAAACGCACTTTATTTTCACATTATTTAAAAGGAATTTAAGTGTTATGTACTAAATTACCGTAATTATGAGCACAAGTTGTTAAGTTGACAATCATTTTTAAAATTACGTTTCTCCATTTAGATTGTCTGCAGTAGAATGCAGTCTTTTAATCCAGGAAAAATGACTGCCTTTAAGTTTTATAACAATAGTAAGTAAAATCCAGCGTGATTTACATTACAAATCTCATACGTAACATCTCTGCAGGATTTATAGACGGTAAAGCACTGAATGAAATGAACAATATAGACAAAAAATAAACACTCTGTGTCTACTACTTTTATCTCTCATAGAACTATCCACAGTCCAAAGGCTGTGGAGCTAGAAGGCTACGCGTGCGAATGACAAAAGATTTTTAAAAAGAAAATAAAAAATGTATCAATACATGAAATTAGATTACACAATGTAGTTGAGGTTTACATGAATAAGCAGAAATGTAATCATGCTTATCTTTCCTATAGCACAAATGAAAAGCCCTCTCTAGATGAGCAGATTTGTCAAATGAAACTTTTTCCTTCTTTTCCACTGCTACGGTAAACTAAAGAGTGGATATTCAAATGACACTGCTAAATATGACTAGCATTAGCTACGTGTACTAGTGCAAAATAGTCCATCAATTGTATTAGCAGGTGTAGCCTATACACGAGTCCACTATTGGTCATATCGCAACTGAGAACATGCCCCAAATTCATTGCTTTAGTAGAATTTAATGGTAAGTGAAATGATAATCACATTGTAATGTACTTAGTATTTGTTCAGTCTACAGGTGCTCTAACACTCTGTTAAATGAATAAATGTAAATGTACTACAACGTAAATTTTGTTTTAAATCAATTAATGCAGAAATTACACACAATATTAAGTTGATGTAATTATCAACATTATTATGTCAACACCACTCATCAAAATAATGTGTACAACTTTAAATATTTAATTAATTCAATAAATTTTTTTATCTTGCAACCACACATTAAATTTAGATTGTGGGGGTTTGTTTTGTATCGCTCCGCTGTTAGAAAATACACGATGGTTGAATGTGAACATAAATGAGCAGAATGTAAGCTTGTGAAATAAATTCAACTTTATTGATTGCACTTTTTGAGAAAATGACATGACTTTGAATAAAACTTTACTGAAATAAATACTCTAAAACATTGATATACCCGAAGAAATGTAAAAAAGAAAAAATAATTAAAAAAAACTTTTTACATACCTTCTAAATAGGTCCCTTTAGGAGGTAAACGTTTTAAAGACGGTGTTTTATAAGAAACGCGCGTATTACATGCCTTCTAAACCTAACCCTTTAGGATGTAAAATGCTGCTTAAAAGAATCGAGAGTTTTGTTTAAACTAGAAGACACAATTTCCGGGGAATGTCTTGTAGGCCTATACACAGTGTCCTACACATCTGAGGTGTGTGTGTGTGTGTATGTGGGTGTGGGGGGGTGTGTGTGCGTGCGTGTGTGTGGGTGTGTTAGAGAGAGAGAGAGAGAGAGAGAGAGAGAGAGTCGAGTGTTTCCTGGGGGTTTGCTGACCAGTAGGTTTGCTGACCAGACTGCTTACAGTGTGTTTATGTTAATGAATCAAGGTACGAGTCGTGTGTTTTAGGGTTTAACGATCCCTACCAATGTGTACATTTGTGGTTTAAGTGAATCTTTGTTTCTGAAATTACTTCTGTGGTAAATATCAGTTTGTGTAACTAATCTATCAGAAAATACTAGACCCGGTGACTGAATGTGGTAGATGTATTAGAATTTTGGACATGTTATGCATGTGTAGCTCCCTATGTGTATGATCTATGTGTAATCCTTCCGTCAAGAAATGAGCAGACTGAGGTTTGTGAAATAATTGAACTGTTTATTGGCTACGTTGTTGAGAAAAACACTGTGATGTGTAAAACATTTCTACAGTCCTTCAAGGGTTAGGAGGCAGAAAAACATTTAAAGACGGTGTTTTAAAAGAGTCGTGCATTTTGTTTAAACTATAAACAAGATTTCAGAAAATGGTCCGCCAACGAGGATACTTACACAGAACTGTCGCTAAATACATAAGCTTTCGTCTATGCTTTGACATCCCGTGTCCCAGCAGTACATTTATGACCTCTGGTGACCATGTGGGTGTGCGGGGGGTGGGTGTGAGAGAGAGAGACACAGGTGTTCTTTCGGGGGTTTTGCTGACCAGAATTCTTACAAATGTGTTTGTTAACGAATTAAAGGGAGTCGTGTGTCTCAGTGTTAAAATAGTGGTTAAGACGTCGTAGTGGGTGTGGGGGTGTGCGTGCGTGTGTGTGGGTGTGTTAGAGAGAGAGAGTCGAGTGTTTCCTGGGGGTTAGCTGACCAGACTGCTTACAGTGTGTTTATGTTAATGAATCAAGGTACGAGTCGTGTGTTTTAGGGTTTAACGATCCCTACCAATGTGTACATTTGTGGTTTAAGTGAATCTTTGTTTCTGAAATTACTTCTGTGGTAATTATCAGTTTGTGTAACTAATCTATCAGAAAATACTAGACCTGGTGACTGAATGTGGTAGATGTATTAGAATTTTGGACATGTTATGCATGTGTAGCTCCCTATGTGTATGATCTATGTGTAATCCTTCTGTCAAGAAATGAACAGACTGAGGTTTGTGAAATAATTGAACTGTTTATTGGCTACGTTGTTGAGAAAAACACTGTGATGTGTAAAACATTTCTACAGTACTTCAAGGCTGTATGATATCGTTGTTCTCTTTTACTGAAAGAAAGGTCAAAACCATCGGTGTTATTCGTTGTGAAGACTGAAGTGACAATATGTCTGAAGAAAATGAAAATATGTATTACATATCCTACCTGCTAACCAGGTTATTTTAAGGGTGGAAAAAAAAAACCTTTTTTAAAGACGGTGTTTTAAAAGAGTCGTGCATTTTGTTTAAACTATAAACGAGATTTCAGAAAATGGTCCGCCAACGAGGATACTTACACAGAACTTTCGCTAAATACATAAGCTTTCGTCTATGCTTTGACATCCCGTGTCCCAGCAGTACATTTATGACCTCTGGTGACCATGTGGGTGTGCGGGGGTGGGTGTGAGAGAGAGAGACACAGGTGTTCTTTCGGGGGTTTTGCTGACCAGAATTCTTACAAATGTGTTTGTTAACGAATTAAAGGGAGTCGTGTGTCTCAGTGTTAAAATAGTGGTTAAGACGTCGTAGTTAAAACACAGAAGAAACTCTGCAACAATCTGTTACTATGTCTGCTCCGAGAAATCCTAATACCCTTAGAAGATTGCTGTGTATTCACCAACAAGAGGACCTGTTGAAATGAGAGAGGACCTGACTTTTGCTCCAAAATTTTTTTATTTTTTTAAAAAACAAGAGGTTAGTTTGACAATTTATTAATGAAGGTAATGTAAATACGTTGTTGTTTAACCCTGAGCAGGGCGTCAACAGCTCCAAAGATCGTGTCTTAAGCCGGAGGGTTTAGTTAGGAGGTAGAAAAACATTTAAAGACGACGTTTTAAAAGAAACAAGTGTTTCATCCTTAATGGTAAAAAAGAAAAATGGCTGTACTCCAATATGAAATAAAACGGCGGAGACACACTGAGTACACTTCTGTTCCACAGTCTATAAGGATCCCCAAACTTCATGCAGTGTGGAAAAATATATAAGCCCTCCGTGACTACGATACTTAAGGTTTAAACATTTTTATTTTGTGATGGCAGCAAGACAAAACGGTTGTGCATTTGGTATGTGGTGATTTTAGAATTAGGCCCCAAATGTCAAATATGTTTTGTGTATGGCTTCGTCAGGCAAAGATCACGATGGTATGGAAAGAGTATACAAGAGTAATTGGGGTGATCTAATGCTTAGGACTTGTACAGTACTTCAGCTCGGGAACGTTCCACCATGGCGTTCAGAGAGGCGTTATCTATGGTACACGTATATATGATATAGATCAGATCACCAGTCTGTCTTTACCCACTCCTGATCTGGGGTGGGTGGGATGGGGATAACAGTTCGGGCATATTTCCAACAGAACAGAATATTAGACATTTAGTGTAAACTAGTGAAAAAAAAATCTCTGAAATATTTCAGTGAAAATAGTGGTCCATATTTATTGCATTATATTAGAAATGATAGTACAGTCTTTGTTGATCAGTTACCAACTCATACTTTATAATAATTTGTTTAGGAGCATCTGAATCTGGCAAATAACTTTTATTGCAATTAGGCATACAATAAAAGTTAATAAAAAATTAGGAAGAAATGACTTGTGCACTACTGCTGCGGATATTAAGTCAAACCATTTTGTTCAAACTTCAGCACGACCCTTAGAGAAGCAGAAACCTATGGCACCTTATGAATACCATGTGAAGGATTACGTTGACTCGTCCCTTACAGTTACAAAGACGTGTCCTTGTGCAGGATCACCTTCGCACCAGCATCGGACCCCTCTTCTCCCATTTCAACGTATAAGAAAAGGCAAAATGTAATATAAGATGTATAAGAATATATTTATAAAATATAACACATTATGAGGAAGAAAGATAAAATATTATTTAACAAGGTCTGCCGTTCAGCCCTCTTAACTGTAAGAGCATCATCAGTATTGTACGGCAGTTGGGGAACAGTAGTTAGCTTTCAGATGTCAGATATAAAACAACTTTTTGAGTCACAGTGCCAAACTACTGGTGTTATATTCGGATCCTTCTTTTTCAGCATGAAGGACCGGCATTTATTTAATAGACAGATGGTACAGCCATATACTTGGTCAGAGGATTTAGGAATTTCTTTGAGAAAGGTTCACTGTTTTCGTTCTTTTATCATAGCTTCAGTTTGTATACTTAATTTGGTTAGTGACTTAAACTGTTTTATTAGGTACGGACCGATTTCATTAACAGAACGATGATAGGTGAAGATTAAGTTGGTATGCGTGTACAAAATAAAACTGTCTATATGTATATTTGTCTGCTATGTATCTGTTTAAACACTGCTGTAATGGCGATATAAAGAGAGAGAGATACCCATTTACTAATTCATAGAACCCCTTTCCACCTTTTCAAGTGCGTTATACATTTTTCTTTTCAAGCATCGTGTTCAGACATTGCAAATCATCAGTCTGAAGGTTAAGGGTTACTTAGATTTTTGCTTCTTCAGCATAAAAAAAGTCTAAACATGAATCTTATTATTAAACTCAGAAACAATATAACTGTCTGGTTGTGATCATAATAAAAGGCAATGTCAAAGGTGACTTATTTCCCATTGAGATTTCTCTATGTTCTCTATGACCTTTCTACAGTATATGCCATTAAGTCCTAGTGTCCAGCCATCATCACAGCACGGGAGAGGAAATCTCGTTCATCAGATGTGCGATGTACGTCTAGACAGTCTGATAACAAACTACACACACAACATTTATGTTGAGAGAATTCAGATTGATCTTTGTTCCCAAATAACATTGGATCAGATCCATAGTTTACAGCATCTGTCCCACGCGTATTTAATCTGTATTACGAGTACTGAACAAGTTAGAGGAGGAGAAAATGTAGATTTACTGTTCATTGGAACTTTATTGTTTATTTAGATCTGTCTTGATTCATTTTCATATTCAAATTTTAAAAAATTTAAAAAAAAAAATACATAACGTAACATAACATAACGTATGAATGTAGGAACATGGATTTTCACCATGCGACTCTTTTCAGAAAATGGTCTTTCTCTGTTTCTTATGCACACAGAACCTACTTTTCTTTTCATAAAATCATACACCAATTTACTATTCCTGTATAGGGATTGAGTAAATATAGATAAACTCATTAATGTACTGTAGCTCTCAGAGTTACTACACCACCCCACTTGGTAATTCAGACCATAACCTCATCTCGTTAACAGTTCTTTCCTGCAGTTCAGTCTGTCCACAAGGAATAGGTACACTCAGTAAGGATAGGGGTAGGCAATACGTGTGCATCACTTTGTTTCAAAGGTGGTGGAGATAAAGACACGTTGTGGAAAGTAGTAATACAGATATCATAACGAATGACCTTTTTGAGCTGAGTGAATGAAAATCAGTAAACTAAAACACTTTATTAGTGGTTAATTAACACACCCTATTGCATCCTATAAGAGATTAATCACATTCATAGACAACAAACGCAATTCTACAACATGGATCTACACAAAATTACATGAACACACAACTATCTGTGATAGCCATAGTCAGGAGCTGGTAAGGAACACTTACTAGCACAGTAATCTTAATAAGTATTTAAATAGATATGATATTTAATAGATATTAGACTTTTTATGATGTAATAATAAAATGTATTTTAAAAAAATTTGAATATGAAAATGAATCAAGACAGATCTAAATAAACAATAAAATTCCAATGAACAGTAAATCTACATTTTCTCCTCCTCTAACTTGTTCAGTACTCGTAATACAGATTAAATACGCGTGGGACAGATGCTGTAAACTATGGATCTGATCCAATGTTATTTGGGAACAAAGATCAATCTGAATTCTCTCAACATAAATGTTGTGTGTGTAGTTTGTTATCAGACTGTCTAGACGTACATCGCACATCTGATGAACGAGATTTCCTCTCCCGTGCTGTGATGATGGCTGGACACTAGGACTTAATGGCATATACTGTAGAAAGGTCATAGAGAACATAGAGAAATCTCAATGGGAAATAAGTCACCTTTGACGTTGCCTTTTATTATGATCACAACCAGACAGTTATATTGTTTCTGAGTTTAATAATAAGATTCATGTTTAGACTTTTTTTATGCTGAAGAAGCAAAAATCTAAGTAACCCTTAACCTTCAGACTGATGATTTGCAATGTCTGAACACGATGCTTGAAAAGAAAAATGTATAACGCACTTGAAAAGGTGGAAAGGGGTTCTATGAATTAGTAAATGGGTATCTCTCTCTCTTTATATCGCCATTACAGCAGTGTTTAAACAGATACATAGCAGACAAATATACATATAGACAGTTTTATTTTGTACACGCATACCAACTTAATCTTCACCTATCATCGTTCTGTTAATGAAATCGGTCCGTACCTAATAAAACAGTTTAAGTCACTAACCAAATTAAGTATACAAACTGAAGCTATGATAAAAGAACGAAAACAGTGAACCTTTCTCAAAGAAATTCCTAAATCCTCTGACCAAGTATATGGCTGTACCATCTGTCTATTAAATAAATGCCGGTCCTTCATGCTGAAAAAGAAGGATCCGAATATAACACCAGTAGTTTGGCACTGTGACTCAAAAAGTTGTTTTATATCTGACATCTGAAAGCTAACTACTGTTCCCCAACTGCCGTACAATACTGATGATGCTCTTACAGTTAAGAGGGGCTGAACGGTAGACCTTGTTAAATAATATTTTATCTTTCTTCCTCATAATGTGTTATATTTTATAAATATATTCTTATACATCTTATATTACATTTTGCCTTTTCTTATACGTTGAAATGGGAGAAGAGGGGTCCGATGCTGGTGCGAAGATGATCCTGCACAAGGACACGTCTTTGTAACTGTAAGGGACGAGTCAACGTAATCCTTCACATGGTATTCATAAGGTGCCATAGGTTTCTGCTTCTCTATGGGTCATGCTGAAGTTTGAACAAAATGGTTTGACTTAATATCCGCAGCAGTAGTGCACAAGTCATTTCTTCCTAATTTTTTATTAACTTTTATTGTATGCCTAATTGCAATAAAAGTTATTTGCCAGATTCAGATGCTCCTAAACAAATTATTATAAAGTATGAGTTGGTAACTGATCAACAAAGACTGTACTATCATTTCTAATATAATGCATTAAATATGGACCACTATTTTCACTGAAATATTTCAGAGATTTTTTTTTCACTAGTTTACACTAAATGTCTAATATTCTGTTCTGTTGGAAATATGCCCGAACTGTTATCCCCATCCCACCCACCCCAAGATCAGGAGTGGGTAAAGACAGACTGGTGATCTGATCTATATTATATATATGTGTACCATAGATAACGCCTCTCTGAACGCCATGGTGGGACGTTCCCGAGCTGAAGTACTGTACAAGTCCTAAGCATTAGATCACCCCCAATTACTCTTGTATACTCTTTCCATACCATCGTGATCTTTGCCTGACGAAGCCATACACAAAACATATTTGACATTTGGGGCCTAATTCTAAAATCACCACATACCAAATGCACAACCGTTTTGTCTTGCTGCCATCACAAAATAAAAATGTTTAAACCTTAAGTATCGTAGTCACGGAGGGCTTATATATTTTTCCACACTACATGAAGTTTGGGGATCCTTATAGACTGTGGAACAGAAGTGTACTCAGTGTGTCTCCGCCGTTTTATTTCATATTGGAGTACAACCATTTTTCTTTTTTACCATTAAGGATGAAACACTTGTTTCTTTTAAAACGTCGTCTTTAAATGTTTTTCTACCTCCTAACTAAACCCTCCGGCTTAAGACACGATCTTTGGAGCTGTTGACGCCCTGCTCAGGGTTAAACAACAACGTATTTACATTACCTTCATTAATAAATTGTCAAACTAACCTCTTGTTTTTTAAAAAAATAAAAAAAATTTGGAGCAAAAGTCAGGTCCTCTCTCATTTCAACAGGTCCTCTTGTTGGTGAATACACAGCAATCTTCTAAGGGTATTAGGATTTCTCGGAGCAGACATAGTAACAGATTGTTGCAGAGTTTCTTCTGTGTTTTAACTACGACGTCTTAACCACTATTTTAACACTGAGACACACGACTCCCTTTAATTCGTTAACAAACACATTTGTAAGAATTCTGGTCAGCAAAACCCCCGAAAGAACACCTGTGTCTCTCTCTCTCACACCCACCCCCGCACACCCACATGGTCACCAGAGGTCATAAATGTACTGCTGGGACACGGGATGTCAAAGCATAGACGAAAGCTTATGTATTTAGCGAAAGTTCTGTGTAAGTATCCTCGTTGGCGGACCATTTTCTGAAATCTCGTTTATAGTTTAAACAAAATGCACGACTCTTTTAAAACACCGTCTTTAAATGTTTTTCTGCCTCCTAACCCTTGAAGGACTGTAGAAATGTTTTACACATCACAGTGTTTTTCTCAACAACGTAGCCAATAAACAGTTCAATTATTTCACAAACCTCAGTCTGCTCATTTCTTGACAGAAGGATTACACATAGATCATACACATAGGGAGCTACACATGCATAACATGTCCAAAATTCTAATACATCTACCACATTCAGTCACCAGGTCTAGTATTTTCTGATAGATTAGTTACACAAACTGATATTTACCACAGAAGTAATTTCAGAAACAAAGATTCACTTAAACCACAAATGTACACATTGGTAGGGATCGTTAAACCCTAAAACACACGACTCGTACCTTGATTCATTAACATAAACACACTGTAAGCAGTCTGGTCAGCAAACCCCCAGGAAACACTCGACTCTCTCTCTCTAACACACCCACACACACGCACGCACACCCCCCACACCCACATACACACACACACACACCTCAGATGTGTAGGACAATGTGTATAGGCCTACAAGACATTCCCCGGAAATTGTGTCTTCTAGTTTAAACAAAACTCTCGATTCTTTTAAGCAGCATTTTACATCCTAAAGGGTTCGGTTTAGAAGGCATGTAATACGCGCGTTTCTTATAAAACACCGTCTTTAAAAACGTTTACCTCCTAAAGGGACCTATTTAGAAGGTATGTAAAAAGTTTTTTTTAATTATTTTTTCTTTTTTACATTTCTTCGGGTATATCAATGTTTTAGAGTATTTATTTCAGTAAAGTTTTATTCAAAGTCATGTCATTTTCTCAAAAAGTGCAATCAATAAAGTTGAATTTATTTCACAAGCTTACATTCTGCTCATTTATGTTCACATTCAACCATCGTGTATTTTCTAACAGCGGAGCTATACAAAACAAACCCCCACAATCTAAATTTAATGTGTGGTTGCAATATAAAAATTCTAATTTATTGAATTAATTAAATATTTAAAGTTGTACACATTATTTTGATGAGTGGTGTTGACATAATAATGTTGATAATTACATCAACTTAATATTGTGTGTAATTTCTGCATTAATTGATTTAAAACAAAATTTACGTTGTAGTACATTTACATTTATTCATTTAACAGAGTGTTAGAGCACCTGTAGACTGAACAAATACTAAGTACATTACAATGTGATTATCATTTCACTTACCATTAAATTCTACTAAAGCAATGAATTTGGGGCATGTTCTCAGTTGCGATATGACCAATAGTGGACTCGTGTATAGGCTACACCTGCTAATACAATTGATGGACTATTTTGCACTAGTACACGTAGCTAATGCTAGTCATATTTAGCAGTGTCATTTGAATATCCACTCTTTAGTTTACCGTAGCAGTGGAAAAGAAGGAAAAAGTTTCATTTGACAAATCTGCTCATCTAGAGAGGGCTTTTCATTTGTGCTATAGGAAAGATAAGCATGATTACATTTCTGCTTATTCATGTAAACCTCAACTACATTGTGTAATCTAATTTCATGTATTGATACATTTTTTATTTTCTTTTTAAAAATCTTTTGTCATTCGCACGCGTAGCCTTCTAGCTCCACAGCCTTTGGACTGTGGATAGTTCTATGAGAGATAAAAGTAGTAGACACAGAGTGTTTATTTTTTGTCTATATTGTTCATTTCATTCAGTGCTTTACCGTCTATAAATCCTGCAGAGATGTTACGTATGAGATTTGTAATGTAAATCACGCTGGATTTTACTTACTATTGTTATAAAACTTAAAGGCAGTCATTTTTCCTGGATTAAAAGACTGCATTCTACTGCAGACAATCTAAATGGAGAAACGTAATTTTAAAAATGATTGTCAACTTAACAACTTGTGCTCATAATTACGGTAATTTAGTACATAACACTTAAATTCCTTTTAAATAATGTGAAAATAAAGTGCGTTTGTGTGCGTCATATTTTTGTTTGGATGTGGGATACACATGGCCGTACCAGGTATGGTCACGATTTGGATGTGAACCAGATTTAACAAAACTATATATATTCTTATGACCTACCACAGAGAGCTTCATATTCTATGTGAAGAGTAAAATCATGACTATGCAACTTTTGTCTGTGTGGGTGGGGTGGGGGGGACAAATAGTCGTACCAGGTATGGTCACGATTTGGATGTGAACCAGATTTAACAAAACTATATATATTCTTATGACCTACCACAGAGAGCTTCATATTCTATGTGAAGAGGAAAAACATGACTATGCAACTTTTGTCTGTGTGTGTGTGGGGGGGGGGACATGGTCGATGACCTACCACAGAGTGTGAGAAAACATGACTATGCAATTTGTGTCTGTCTGTGTGTGTGTGGAGTGGGGTGGGGTGAGGTGGGGGGAACAAATGGTCGTACCAGGTATGGTCACGATTTGGATGTGAACCAGATTTAACAAAACTATATATATTTTTATGTCCTACCACAGAGAGTTTCATATTCTATGTGAAAAGATGTACCAGGTGTGCGCAACGTGTGGGGCGGAAAAACACACATGGCAGCACCATATATGGTCACGAATGGATGTGATCCAGATTTAACATAACTATTCATATTTTTATGATCATGACCTTTGATCTAGATATAGAGAGTTAGAATGTGCATCTTTTTGACCTTTGACCTATACCTGTCAAAACTAGGGTTACAATATATACAAACTATCTTCTCTCTCTCAGGTTTTCTTGTTAACTCTCCTCTTCTATTTTTATGGCCAAAAAATAAACATGTCTATGTTCACGTTGGTGAAGTGCTGCAGCAGAGGGGTGTGACATTTGAGAAATTTGCTGGTGCAGTGGTATTGTTGCACCCATAGCAGACCACTGCTGAATTGCACTGAATTTACTGCCTCCTGAGGCATACAGGCAGAGATAGAAGGTTATAACTGTGCTTTTTCTGACTTCCTAAAGTGAAGACTTTTAAGTGCTGTCCCATTTCTTTCAATACAGTTTTGTGGTACCCCACTTATACATAAAATAGGCAAATTTAAAAAAAAAGAACAAACTTCTCAGTTGTGACTACTGAATGAGCATCATTTAAATTATTTCCACCATATTGACCTACAGTCTATAAAATGAATCATTTATTGTCATATGAGGAGCCTGGAGGGCATTAAACATCAAAACGGAAGACACACAACCGACCAGCTGCACATTTTCTTCCTTATTAAATACAAACCATAACAAATAACAGGCAATACACTAGAACCATTAAACCATGTTTAATATGTAACAAAGAATAAATTACAATTACAGCCAAATATTAATGTAATGCCCTCTCCTCCATCCTCTTGTGGGCAAATAAAAAGAGCAGCTTTGAATAGAGATACAGATGGGTGCTCTGTGTTGCCAAAAGGGGGAGCACAGCACTCGGCAGAATCAGCTACTCTCCTTAAATTGACCTCAGTCGAGACCAGCAGTGGGTATACTCTGCTCTCCATCCTGCAGAGACAGGTATTCACAGAGCGTCTAAGAGCCCCCGGTTCCCTCTGCAGCATGTTAAATCCACCTTGCTGGAGATCTAAAAATGCCAGGTCACTTGCTCTTTGCTGGCTGTTCTGTTGCCTTCCTCTCTGTTGCACAGGTTCATCTAATTCTGCCATCTCTTCCTCTGCTGCTTCTGATTTAGGACCTTGTGCACCATCAGCCTTAGGACCTGAAGCTGAAGTGTGTTTCAGGATCACTAAAGTGTCCATTATAACCACAAAGCATTGTCTTGTATTTATTAGGGCTTGAAAGGTTTTAAAGGGTTAATTGGTATAGCAATAATCATTTTTAATGGCAGTTTATATTGTACATTAATTCACAATGTACACATTATAACACTGACAATTCCCAGAGCTGATTACCTCTGTTTAATGTGGGGTTAAAAAATAAATAAATAATTAAAAAAGATATCTGGGCCAAAAATATGCACACACAAGTCTGAATTGAGTAAACTAGCGAGATACACTGTGCAGTAATATTGCAAATCACATTGTGAATTGTGAATTTCTATATATTTATATAATGTTATATATAATATATAATGATAATAACATTTATACAGAATTGGAAACTCTTTTAAGTGTTACAAATTGCACCTTTAAACATTTGAGGGGTTAAAAAAAAACAAAAAAAAAAAAAAACACAACACCAGAAATACTTACAGTATGTGGAAGGCAAATAATTGTTCAAATTATTGCAATACTGTTGTGTTGCGCATTATGTAAATGTGATAAATGAATTTAAAGTGTGGTAATTAAATTATATATATATATATATATATATATATATATATATATATATATATATATATATATATATATATATATATATATATATGTATGTATGTATGTATATTAAAAGGTATACCTCATAGGCCGAGCTCAATTCCCTCAAATCCTATTTTGCTGTCCTTGGAGATTGTGGAGACAGCCATGTCCTGGGTTGCATTGAGGGTCTGGCTAAATGAAGACCCCCTCCAGCAGCATCCATGTAACTCCGGGACGCTGGAAGTTGTTCGGCTCGTCTCCTGACATCGTTAGAGCGTTTCCGACACAGGCCAGAGGTTCTCACTGTGCCAGTGGATGAGGTGACATTTATTATTGTAGCCACTTCCTCCCAAGCCTGTCTCACATCGTCAGACCTGGGAATCCTATCTTGCGTGCCGTATATTTGGTCATGGCGATTGTGCACTTCCCGCAACAGTGTGGCTGTTTCTGGTTTTGTGAATTTTCTCTGGCGGAGTCTTTCCTCCTCTACAGACGCTGCCATGGCGAAAATGGGACTGCGCTCACCCGCCGGCGCATACACGCCTTTACAGGGCAAGGCGAGAAGCTAATCTGATTGGATGTTTATGTCTCATTCGTTTTTTAGTTGTTTTTTTTTTTTCCTTCTTAGAATTACGTCACTATTCGCCAGTTGTAAAGGATATCAAAAAGACAGCAGTTTTTCTGATCATAACGCAAACGCAACGTAGAAAAAAACATTTTAAAAAAACATTAGAAACCAGAAATTCTAATGGTTTCCACTACAAATACCATTACACACAGTCAGCTGACCAAGTGCTTTAATATGAACTTTGCAGCCAGAACTACTGTCAAAGATGTTGTTATGTAAGGAATGAAACAATTGGGGGTTGCTGTTATAGGAAAATAATCCATGACAGAGTGGTGTGATGGTGTAATCTGTTAACTCCTCAACATTACATTATTTTCCTATTACAGCATATCCTGAAGTGTTTTATTCCTCTTATACCACAGCAATTTTCCAGTGATTACAAAGTTTTATATATAAGATTAAGGCTTCTCAGGGTTTTCATAGAATTTGTACGTAGCGTCACATCACCTGAAAATTACAACTTGCTCTGAATAGAGAAAATAAAGTAACAAATATATTACTGAGGATTAGACCAACAGAACATTTCAAACTGTTGTATATCTTTTGGCAGTAATAAATAATTAAGCAGTGTTCAAATAGACATTTAACTTTAGATTTCAAACTTTAGATTTCAATAAATAATCTGCAAACATATATATATATATATATATATATATATATATATATATATATATATATATATATATATATATATATATATTTGTATTCAGATAACATTTCTGCTGTCACTGCTCTCAGAATTGTCAATGCTATCAAGCAATTTACATTGATGCACTGTAAAACCGGATAGTTCATTTAACTCAAAAAATTTGAGAAAACTAACTACCTCAAAATCTTTAAGTTGATAAACAAATTTCTTTAAGCCAAATACACTTAAATATAACAAAAATTTAACTCAAACTTGTTATATTTAAGTGTATTTGGCTTAAAGAAATTGATTTATCAACTTAATACTTTTGAGGTAATTAGTTTCCTCAATTTTTTTGAGTTAAATGAACTTATCCAGTTTTACAATGCAGCAAACTGAAGTGCTGGGTGTGGTTTTGTTTGCACTCTTTGTCAAGACACTCTTTAATTAGTTGAACTGAAAAAAATGGTCATGTGATCACTTTGATTTATCTGGAAAATCCTCTTTTTATTCCAGACTAAATATTAACCACCCAGCGTTTAGAGGATGTCTTAACAGGCTTGAGATGGACATTGCCATCAAATTTTCAGAAGCAATTGGAATTCATCCTGGTTGTCCACTATCTTTACTGGTAAGGCTGGATTAAAACAGCATTTTAATCCATTCAGCATAAGCATTTTAATCTAAACCCCATGCATTAATCCTTTCATGCATAAATTATTTAAAAACCATATCTAGATTTTTAGATATATATACATATATATATATACATATATATATATATATATATATATATATATATATATATATATATATATATATATATATATATATATATATATATATATATATATATATATATATATATATATAACAAATATAGAAATTATGCAGTTTACTTTAGAATTCATATGATCTCTTTATCATATATATACTAACATTATTTGTTATAGTCTGACATTATCTGACATTTTTTTAATGATTAGACCTTTTTGTGTAGACAAAATTACCAAGAGAGAGTTAAATAAACTTCATATATTCCCCTATTTTCCTCTCTCTTTTTCTCAAAGTTACTTAGTTTTTGGCCTAGTTGTAGATATCTACCATGTCACTTCAGTGGCTCTGCAGTGTACAGAGTGATCATTTAGACATATAAAATTGTTTTATTTGGGAAATTGAAAACCAGAGCTGTCTTATTTAGTTCAAGTGTCTTCTGTCTTCTGCCCGACTCGAGAAACCTTAGTTTGTAATGAAACAGTCTGTCTTTTCAGACTACAATATAGTCTGAAAAGATTAATAAATTAGACTTTCTAGTTAAGTCACTGATAACTGTTTTTGCTCAGGGTATACATGAAGTTACTTTGGAAACGGGAAGCTCTCTTGCTCTTAACATTACATTGCCAAATTTGACCACAGTGGTTTCACTGGGCTTCAAATCCACACAGAGCAGCGGTGTTTTATTGCACACTGGGGACTCGGTGAGTGCACAGTCATCTCTAACGATTCTTCATCTCTGTATGAACATTGTACTTGGTTAGATCTTCTGTAAATATGTGTAACACAATACATGTCAATGCATAGAATCAATACAGATCAAGCTCATATACTCAGTTTATTTGCCTCTGATGAACAGGACAGTGGATTTGAACTGTCTCTTGTTGATGGACATGTTGAGATGAAAGACAGTACAACCAATTTAAAGTCCAAAAACAGATACGATGAGGGAAGATGGCACTATGTGACGGCTTTTAGAAACAGCACGGGGTAATGAAAGAACTAAGCATTTTCAGAACCAATAAAAAGTAGTAAATGTACATTCATGCCAGGCAGAAATAATTTTTTTTCCAGGATGGAGCTAAATGTTGACAATTCAGACAGAGGAGACGTGCAGACAATGTCCAAAGGCTCTATAGTCCAAGACACTGTTGTGATTTTAGGAAAAGACACTTTCAGAGGCTGCCTGAGGAACTTTTACATGAGGAGGTTAACATTATTCTTTTGCTTGCATTGCTCTATTTGTATGTAGCTATAATGAATGAAGAGTGGGTTCTGTATACATTTTGAAACCTGGTGGGTACATCTGTATTTGAAACAGATAGGCGTGTCTTCATTTTTACTCAGACACTTTTATAGGTGTTCAAGTGTAATATTTTTATGATTGCACTCAGAGAGGTGCTTTCAGATTCTTAGCAGGCTACCTAATGTTAACTTAAAGCTAATATGATTTAGGTCATTTTCACAATGTAAGTCCATTTCTTATGTCCAAATCAGAGCAAAATTGACACTTAAACATTATTCCATGTTAGTCTTTTCAGTTGTACATGCCCCTCATTCAGAAGTTTTGCTTTTTGGTTTGTTTCATTAAGTCTATTGAAACCAAACCAAACCAAATAGCAAAAGTATCAGTTTCACTCCGATTCGGACTCTCTCTCTCTGTGTGTGTGTGTGTGTGTGTGTGTGTGTGTGTGTGTGTGTGTGTGTGTGTGTGTGTGTGTGTGTGTGTGTGTAAATATACTTATGTGTAATAATATATATGTAAAAATTACTATATGAATACCAAATAGTTCATTCTTCCTAAATGAAAACTTTCATATATGGATTCAAAGTCACAGCCACATTGCTTAAATAAAATCTATAAATCATGTCCACTCAGAGATACTCTTGTCCATATATGGACTCATTCATACCTTCTGTTATCTGTGATCTGTAGATACCCTATAGTTTAGATTTTAGTTTTGTATCTTAGTAATCTGAACAAGATCTTTAATGAAGTTAATATGAGAAAGTCTAACATGTTTTAATGATCCCACTGTGTCCAGAATGGAAAACAAATACATCCCAATTGATCTGAGCAATTTCACTCAGACAGGAGTCTTGTCTTTTGAGTTGTGTAACACTCAGCAGCAGCCTCAGTCCATCATTGCAAGACGCGGTTTAAAACTAATTCAATCCAATATCAGAAAGGTATGTCCAGAGAATACAAAATAATATAAGAATCACTTACACATACACGCACACTACTCCAAATAAATTTTGTATCCTCACTGTATTTCTGTAACACTTTACAATATTGTTCAGTAGCTCATAGCTAACATTGCAGGGTCTAAGTAAGACTGAATGAGTAATACTATACAAACACCTTTTATTTAATAGGTCACTGCTGTTAACTACTAATGAATACTGGGTAATCACTCAATAAGTAATAATAAAGTAATGGTTACAGTACAGTTACATTACTGTAAACTGTTACCCATGTTTCATTTGTGCCATCTGCAATTGCTCTGATATCCAGTGCTAATTCAGGGTTGTCACGTGCCCTGGAAAACCTGGAAATTTGGAATTTAGATTTTCAGTCATGCAGAGCACATGTGAAAAGAGAGTTTAAGAGCATATTTTCTTCCCTGCTGATATCCCATAAATAAAATAACTGTATGGACGGTATCACATAGTATGGTCACTTTATGTACAGTACATTTACCTTTAAGATCTAATCTTTTGAAAACACAACCTGGAAAAAGGCTAAAATATGCATATATATTTGTTTACTTTTTTAAATTATGCTGATCTTATGATGACCTACCATCTGTATATAACTCATGGAAAATGTCCTGGAAAAAGTCTTAGAAAATTATGTCTTGAAAAGAGTTGGAAGCCTGTAGTTGCATGTGTTGTGATGCTTTTTACTCTCAGAAAGACTGTAGCAAGCCAGTCAGTCACATCCTGGCCTACCATCTCAGCACACGTAGTCAGCTGCAATACATCATAACTCCAGAAGACCTTAATTACAGGTGAGTCACACTGAGCAAGTGATTTAGAGTTGCATTTTCTTTGTTGTAGGAGCACATACTAGAAACGATTTCAGCAAAGACATGCTGATTTTTTAATATATTTTTTTTAAAGTTGTATCTTAAAAGTAAAAGGACAAACATGTCTTAGTAATGCTAGCAATGTTGTGTCTCAATCCCAAGTAAAGTTTTAGCATTTTACCCCAAAAAAGTGAAAATATAAATGTTTCATTCCAACCGTGGCACAGGAACATCACTGTTATTTTGACAGTCGGTATATGATTACAAACTGAACTGATGACAACTGACACGTGTCCATTTTGCTATGGCACAAAGCTATCCAACCACATAATCAAAGCATGATGTTCACTATTTGAGAAAACACTTAGCTAGCCAGATATTAGACAATTTAGGCAGGATGACTGTTTTACAACCATGTTTGTTAAACTGGCTCTTTACACATATTCAATGCAGGAAGAAAGCCAAGACAAGGTTAGAAAAGTAAATAAAACGTTTTCCTGTCATTTTGGGTTCTTTAAAGCTGAGATATCAACGTATGTTACAGACAAAACAAAAAAGCCAATTTTGACCAAAACCAGAGTTTTTATTTTTCAGCTGAAACAGGATTCAGCATCAAAGACAACCGACAGGTTTTCCCATATCACCACTAATATCCATGTCTGTTGGATTGTGGACACCACTCTGAGAACTATGGACCTAGATTATTGCATAGATTGTAGATGTTTCATCCACAATGTGAAACAAACATTATTATTATTACCATCCGTTTTTAAACTGTTTCATGTCTCTCAGGCCTCATATTTTCCTGGACATGCGGACGAGGTCAGCTGATGGATTGCTGCTCCACATCACAGATAAGCAAGGTTTTGCTCGTGTCATCCTGTTCTTGAAAGGTGGCAGAGTCAATCTGTTTGTCGGCAATGGAAGATTGATTTACTATCAGAAGAAGATTAATAATGGTGCCTGGCACAATGTATGTCTCTAAATCCATTATTTTTACATGCGGAATTACATTATAGGATTGTAACATTGTAGAGAATATATATCATTTAGATTTGATGGTTCACTCTCAGTGAGATTTACACTAAACTATAGTAGTGACCTCAAGCACAAGCTGAGGGTGTTTGTATCATTTTTTTACAGATCAGGTTTAGTGTTGAGCAGCACGTCACGCACATGGTGGTGGATGGTTTTCGGGTGCCGGATGGACAGTTGCAGAAGGATGAAGGGATCTCAATGGAGCTTCAGCCTCCTGTTTATTTTGGAGCTGGAAAGATTCAATCAAGCAGTGACACTCAGGCATGTTATAATACTTTGTTATTATACATACTGTATACAGTACATGAAAACAGTACAATGAAATTCTTTCTTCACAAATCAGAACGTGGAAGGAAGCTTCATTTCCTGAAAAGCTGTCCTTGTTTTTCTTTCTCAGGGCATACGTTTCTCTAAGAAGAGTATCATAGGATGTATCCGCAACGTCAGGTTTAACAATGTCCTTATTGGAGAGCCAGCTGTTAATCATGGAGGAGCTCCCTGTTTTGATGGGGCAGTTGAGGAAGGGGCATACTTCACTGGTGGTGGCTCTCACATGATTTTAGGTCAGGACTTCATTTACAACATATTTCATTTCATTTAAATTCAGAGTAGATATGGAGCAGTACCATGAAATCTATCAATCACAATTTTTACATTTTGCTTATAACGCTAAGTGCAACAGTGACATTATCATTTTATGGAAACTAATGAGTGAAAAAATTATGGAAAACCAACATAAAGGATGAAGATGAAATGCTCTCAGACATTCAATTTAGAGTGAAAAGGTTTTATATAAACATGTAGTACAGTATAATAGTTATAATTATATATAGTTATAAAAATGTTGTATTTTATACACCTATTTATGCACTTTATGTCTACACCTGAATGGCATTTTCACTCAACTTTTTTTCCCCAGAGAAACACTTCATGTTGGGTGCTGAGTTCGATTTAACTTTTGAAGTTCGTCCCAGAAACATGACTGGTTTACTTTTCCACTGCAGAGGTCACCAAGATCACAGCCTCAGTGTTTTCCTGAAGAAAGGCACAGTGAGTCTCTGGTTAGAGTCCCTTGTTGGTATTATGGGTGTCTTTATGTCTTTAGCACCCAGTATATGTTTCAATATTTGTTGTTTCATTAGCAGCAGAGTTAATTACAAATAATTATAAGAGGGTATTTATGCAACTTTTCCAGTTGAACCAATTAATATCATAGTGTTCATCAATTAACCAACCACATTGTTATTTGCAATGTTGCCGTGCAATGTATCTGATTGTTTTCTTGATTCCAGAATTCTGTTTATGGCTATTTTCTAGCCCAGAAAAATTAACTCCACCCCCATTCATAATACAGATGCTCAGACACACCCCCTTGTTTAATGCATACATTATACTTTATAACAGAGGGGTTGGAGGTCACTTAAGGGAAGGGGAAAATTTGTCTTTATGTTTTTATAGCAATTGCCATTTGGCTTGCAGGCAACAGATAGCAAACTGCTACTTAATGACCAATATCAAATCTAAGCCTTCTTCTCAAAATGTGTCCTGTTATATATAATATGTTTTTATGTCCTTCGAATAATGACAAGAGCTTTTTATTGACTGTGCTGACCTGCATGTGTGATTATAGATGGTGGTCCAGATGAATGATGGTGCAGGAGACTACAGCACCTCTGTGACCTCACCACTGCCGCTCTGTGCGAAATCCTTCCATCATGTGACAGGTGACATTTTTACTCCTGATCCCAGAGGACTGGTTTCCAAAAGTCCTGCTGTACATTGCCAACACTGATCCCAGCCAAGTTAGTATATAATTGAAATGAAATGGGCCCAAAATATTAATTCTTTATTGATTTGTATGATACTGTATTAATACACAGTGTAAGTTTATGGTCAGTATTCATTGCTGGGGTCAGAACAGTGTTGTCATGTTTACACCTGACAGCTTGGCAGTAGACACATTTTACTCATTTGGCAGATGCATTTTTAACCTATAGAGTTTCAGACAATCTGCATTTTGCACTATTTTGCTACCTATGACTAAAAATCTTAGTAACCTAAGAACGAACTATTTTGTGGTAGAACAACACAAGGTGATCTGAGATTAGGCACTGACCTTGAAACCATCACCTTGTCAGTGGAAGTGCAGTTAGAGTACTAAGAGACAAGGGCTAGGAATTGGTGAAGGTAGAATAGGAAAGGGAGGAGAGGAATCTTCTTTTTACACACTTTTTTCTCATCAGTGACCAAAAAAGGAAACTTTATCAAGCTAAAGATGGGACAAAATTCCAACAGTGCTTTTGGGCCTCATGTTCATCCCCCCTCCAAGACTCATCATACACTTTACATTGGAGGCATACCAGGTAAACTCACACAAATACATTTGTTTCCTGTTCAAGCACATTTGAAGAGTCTTAAATATAGACAATATCACAATAATGATTTAATGAATTATGAATTAATAATACCACATGTCCTGTTTTTTAAAAATCAAAATAACATTTAGAGGACAATATGAGAGATGTGCATGCAGTGTTGTTGATTAACATGGTTGGTTAAGGTTAGCACTGTATGTAGACGGAGATTAAATATAAATAAATGTTTGGTAGTAATGACATTTGTACATTACTGTTTTGTTAATGGATTTTTATTCATATTGTCAATGCAGAGACCAAGCGGAAGAGAGTACCCGTGTTGAGCTCCTACATGGGATGTTTGAGAAATGTGCAAATAAACCAGGTTGCTCTTTCATTTCAGTCTGTTAGCAGTGTGTTCGGTTCCGTCAACGTCAATCAGTGTCCGGCAGAGTAGTATAAAGCCTGTTTAGATTAGTAATGTATATCCTATTCAATTTTTATAATTATTTGATTATGTCTAAGTCCAATTAAATTCCTTATGAGGAACTAGACTTAAAAGGCAGTACTAAGTGTATTGAAACTATGTGCAATTGTGATTATTTTATGAATAAGAATCCTGGCATGGGGACATGTTTTCAGCAGTTCCACAATTAGTTTCATAGTAAAAGCAAAAGTATGAATAAAGATTTTTTTTTTTTAAGTATTCTGATGTTCTGTGAGATAAATAATTTTCTCTGAGCCTACGGTAGTGTGCAAAAGTTTTGGGCACCCTGTTTTTTTTTTTGTTCGTACAAACTTTGTTATAGATTTTTATTTTATGACTTCTATATTATTGCATCAGTATAAAAACATTTTAGATTTCCAAACATTAGTTTTCCAGCACAAAATTAAATGTTACAGAAAAATGTTTGTATTTAGGTAAAGAAACCAGCATATTAAGTGGTAAGAAAGCACTTTTCAGACAAAAAAACACAATGAAGGCTGCTGCTTTTTGCTACAAAAATAAGAAGCAAGTGCGACAGTCAAAGTCTCCAGAAGAACCGTGTCTGGTTCTGCAAGATGCTCAGTAAAACTTGCAGCTCATTTCCTTATAAAACTGCACTAATTCTACCTGAGACAATTTTTTTTAAAAGCAAAGGGTCATCACACCAAATATTGCCTTTGTTTTATTTATTACTGTTTATTGCTTTATAGATTTTTTTTAAATGTAGAAACATTTAATTTCATAACTTGTGACTAAGACTTTTGCACAGTACATACATACATACATACATACATACATAGATTTATATATATGTGTGTGTGTGTGTGTGTGTGTGTGTGTGTGTGTGTGTGTGTGTGTGTGTGTGTGTGTGTGTTTTCTTGGCACGCTTTGGGCCCGTTAATACCAATCAATCATCGTTTGGCACAGCCTGTTTGAGTATTGTTGCTGACCATGTGCATCCCTTCATGGCTACAATTTATCCATCTTCTAATGGCTACATCCAGCATGTTAATGCACCATGTCACAATGCAAACGTTGTCTCAAAGTGGTTTCATGAACATGACAATGAGTTCAGTGTTCTTCAGTGACGTTCCCAGTCCCAGGATCTGAATCTAATTCAACACCTTTGGGATGTGGTAGAACGGGAGATTTGCAGCATGCAAGTGCACCTGAAAAATCTGCAGAAATTGCATGATGCAATCATGTCAACAAGGACCAGAATCTTAAAGGAATGTTTCTAACATCTTGTGGAATCCATACAAGGAATTGAGGATGTTTTGAGAGCAAAGGGAGGCCCTACTCAGTATTAGTATAGTGTTCCTAATAACGTGATTGGTGAGTGTATATACTGTACTTAAATGCTGAGTGCTAGAAGCTGACTCAAGCAAGGTGAATCAGACATATGCCGTTTGGAAGCAGGGTTGCCAGATTGGGATGGTATATTTAATTCTCGATATAATAATAATAATAATAATAATAATAATAATAATAATAATAATAATAATGATAATAATAATAATATACTGTTGATATTTGAATTCCTATGGAGCTGAAAAATGAATACGAGTTTCCTATATTTGAACGACATACCCTTCACAGTCTTTAAATTGACTTCTTTTTTCTGTTTTTTCTGTATTTAATACCTTTATCAAAAATGCTTTGTTTGTTTTCAACTTGAAAATGAAATCCTAGATCTATCAAGTTCAAAACAAAGAAAAAACTGCAAAGTTATTAAATACACCACAGAGAAAACTTATTTGTGAGCTGTAGGCGATATAACTAAAATAAATCAAATTCATATTAAAATGCCTTTGTCAGCTTCCAAGCTCCATAATTTACGTAATTATTATAACAAAAATATTAATGCATGCAATCTGGCAACCGTGGTTGAATGTACAGTGAGAAGAGGGTCCAGTTCAGTGATAGGCTGTGACTTGCTGACATGAGTTGCCAGATTGACCAAAACTCTTTACTATTTAAATTTCTATTCAGCACATTTATCTGTAAAACAAACAAACAAACAGTTCATATAATAACCATTGTTGCTTTAAGAAGTTATGAATTGTTGAATTAACGTTTTTATTTGAATGATTTTTTTAGAAATTTATCCTGTGTTAATATGTAGTGAGTTGTGAATGGTTTATCAACAGTGAATATAAATGCAAATAGGCAATACAATCTGGCAACCCTGCCAGTCTGCTTTTTTTGTGTACCGCCTCGGGAATATCCGCTGTTCTGTCGATTTGTCCTGCCTTGTCAGACTTTCCTGCAGTAGCGCAAAATTATAGCTAATATTTATCGATCCATCATCCTACCACATCGAAAACCTTCTGCGGGTTTTTGCTTCGCGTCTGTGACTACGTAAAATAATTCAGTGTAACTTTGCCGAAGATTCTTACTTGGCAATGGCAGGAAGATTTTACAGTGCAAAATACTCTATCAGATTGTCCTAACGGTATAAAATAAACAGGTAGGATGATTTTACAGTGCAAAATACCTCATCAGATTCCAAGACCACACGCAAGTAGTAAAAAATGATGGGCGTGTTGTTCAGCGTGACAAAAATGACGCAATATTGATTTGCGCATGCGCAGTAAGCACTGGTCGGACAATCTGACGGCTAGGATGAAATGTCAGGACACCTGCAGAAATGAATGAGGAGCGAATATATCTCACTGTATTTCGACTTCACGCTGCCGGGAGGATTATCACACGGCGTCATTGATTAGGATGGTAAACAATAAAAATGATTGTATGTTCTAGTTGATTTGAAACCATATGAGAGATTTCGAGTAGATGGATATGACAGGGATGCAGAGGACGTTTGGCCTGAACATCGGTGTTCTCACAAAATATGCGAGCTAAATCTTGGCTGAAACACACGTCGCTAAGGATTTGAAAGGCGCACGAAAACTGGAGAAACTTGAATTCCCAGCTGTGTTTTAATATCATTTTAGGCTAGGTTTAGGGCTGTTTTAGGATTGGCCCGTCATTTTGATGGTTTCTCTACGCTTGGTATTCGTTGTTAATCGCCCTTCTGTGTGAGCGCATGCGCAATGGCAGGCCGCGAGCAGCATCAGCATCAACATCCGCAGGTGGAGATGAAGGAAGAGCTGGATGATGCGGAGCTGGCACTGCAGGGCATAAGTATGCTCCTCAACAACGGGTTCAAGGAAAGTGATGAGCTCTTCAGGAGATACAGGTAAGCCTACTGCAGCAAGAGCACAGTTGGTTTACTGCAACATACCTGACAACATACCTGACATACCTGTCAGTTAATGAGCAGGGCTAGCAGGTGTGTTTGAGCAGAAACATCACCAAACATACAGAACAGGGTAGTATACTGAAGAGTGTAGCTCAGGGGTGGCCAGTACAATTGTAGGTAACCTCAGGCCACCCCAATAAGATATTATTATTATTATTATTATTATTATTATTATTATTATTATTATTGTTTCCATTGTTGTTGCTGTTGTCATTATTATTGTTGTTGTCCGTGTGGTAACATACGTCATATGGCGTGAAACTGAACGACTTGATCAATCTTGCTCTGATAGGCTAATGTGAATAAAAACAAAACTCCCACTACAGCATCTCTGTTAAATCTGAACGATCATTACATCATTCTTCGACTGTGAGGATTGTCACTCAGTGTAATGTCATGCTGGAATAAGCAAGTTTTACTAGCTAACACAAAAGCAAACAATTCCTTGGGCATGTTATTTGGAGGCATAACATTAGATTTTTCAGTTTGTTATTAGCTATCGTTAGCTAATGATATTGAATTGTTAATGCTAAAATACAGCATAAGATGTAACCAAATGTTATGTTACCTATGACATTTTTGTAGCTTGGTAAACAACAAAAAATTGCTTAGGCGCTGGCCAGATAGGTATCCTACTCAGGCCATATAGAGATGGGGGAGCCACATTATGACATGCGGATTAGTATTTTGCCCCAACCGAGGTTTCCACACCACCCCCTAAACTGGGCACATCATCCCATTGTAAAATGTCAGGCTATGCTCCTGATTATACGCACTCCAACGTTTATGAATTATCATAATACATCAACCCTTGTTTTGTACAAAGAATTTCCAGAAATCTGCATTCGTGGTAATCAGTGTGTTTGCATTATAAGCCGTGTGACTTCAGCCATAGTTGAATAAATTTATTACCCAGTCCTACATAAATAAAGAGGATTTGGAGTGGGGAAGGGGGGGTGTCCACCTTCAGTCTAGGATGGAGAGGTCCAATTCAGTGGAGAAAATGCAGCTTGTTTAACATACAGAAAGTTATAGAACAATACTGAGACCAATTCCTAATTCATATAAATGTCTAAGAATTTGATTCTAATTCAGGTCATTTTTGTGCATTATGTGGCTGCTACATCCCTGCTGTGATCATTACAAGCCATATATTTGTTTGCTACAGCTGTTAAACCATCTGGTTGTGATTTCTTTATAGTCTGTCAATAACCAAGAAAAACAGGAACACATTTTCTGAAATAGCATAAGTGTAGTAATTACAAATTTGCTGATTCCTTGTATGTAATTTTTCCTCTCTACAGGACCCAAAGTCCATTGATGAGCTTCGGAGCCAGTTTTGTGTCTTTCCTGGTCAGTGTTTCTTACGAACCTCCATTATTATCACTAGTGCTGGCATTTAAATACCTATCTGGGAATAATTTAAGTTGAATGCAGTAATTATGTTGTGTTTGGCTTAACTCAGAGGTGGGAACTCTGAACCTGGAGTTATGTCATTTTTGAGCTCAGCGTGTTCAAACTCCAAAGTGGGGAAAAACATGGATGCCTCTATGAATGAATATGTCTGTGTTTTGTTATCAAAAAGCTAGCCATCTAATATTATGATGTATGGTCAATTTTATAGATTTAAACAACTAATATGTTTATGTTGATCTTGATTGACCTTAAAGTAAATACTATTCTAAAATCATTTAAAGTGGTGAAGTGATACTTACACTTGACAGTGTGGGTGGCCATGTTGACATGTCATATGCTGAACTCAGGACTGAGCAGTACAGAACTGCTATTACAGAATGCAGTTAAACATCATAATGAACAGAAATACAGTATATTATCATTCAGAACCTTAAAGAATATTTTTTGGAATGGTGATATTTTTCTGGGTTCCCTGAAAGTAATATATAATCCACTTTATGATTTGCTAACAGCAATTAAAATTATGTGGATATCAGAAATTGAGGCTTATTTTTATGCCCAGATATGTCTCTCTATGCCCAGATACAGTACCCATCATGCAATGAATCATTGAGGTCCATCTGGTCTTGTGGATGATGATAAACCTTCCACCTCCACAGAGAAAACAATTCATCTGTGGAGTTCAGTGATGGAGGAGGTGGAAAATAAAAGGGATATTTCCTGTTTACTTTTGGCCACACTTATTCCCATTCTTCATCTGAAATCTTCCATAGTGGGTGGCTTCCAAGAATTAAATTAGATGTAGTGTACTGTAGGGAGTAGACTTTGGATTACAGCAATCCATTGTATGATATTGCATATTATATAGTGATCTTGGCATTCTGTTGGCCAAGAACATTCACTGTGGTGTGTAGGGTTAGCATATTGTATTTGTTACTAACATACTTGAATTGTATGTTGAGTTTTAAACCTGAGTCTGATCATATTAGAAATAGAGCATTTGAAAAATGACCTGCAGAAGCATGCGGTTTTGCTAGTGGTTTAACTTGAGTGAGAAATTAATGCAAACTTTTTATAGACTGTATTATCTGAGTGCATTTTGCATCAAAGCAAAGAAAACTATGTACAAGTGGTCTGGGAAAACCCATCAGATGTTCCTGTGGCTGAGTTCTGAAGTCTGGAAAGTCAGGTTTTAACATACCTTGACATCTCTACATTAAGACAGCGTTAGTGTATTTTACCAAAATGACGCTGGAGTTGAAATTTTTTTATTCGGGTAATTTCTAACCTTACCTTTGGTGCCTGTCGCACAGTGAACCATGCTTTGATCAAGTTGCTGGATAGTTACATGCTGTAGCCTAATTAGTTCAGTTTGCAATCAGATAACTGCTGTCAAAATATCAGAGATACTCATGTTCTGTCACATCATCAAAACAGAGAAGTGCACTTATACACTCAGTACAGACCACAGCAGACAGCTTTTAAAAATTTTTAAAGACATAATAAAAAGACAGAATTCAAATGCAATTTTGTCAACCAAACAGAACTGACTGAAGATCAGAACTGACAGAGATCAGTCAAGTAAAGAAATGACTATGACAAGACTTGTGTTTAAATGTCATGAGTGACTTTCATTCCAGGTGATGAGAGATCTTGATGTAGATGATGCTGATAATCAAAGTGAGAACTCATTTCCCTTTGCAAACTCGTAATTCTTTAAAAATTAGCATCAGTGTTGCTTATCCATCAGTAGATTGGTTGATAGTGTTAGGTGAGACATCTTTCAGTGGAATTTGGGGGTAAGCAGATTTTAAAATGATGGAGATCACAAAAGATGCAAAAGAGAAACATTTTTCAGTTCAGAAATTCTGTAGATTTCAGAACTGTATATAGTGTATATAGTAGAATTTTTTCACACATATAGCAGTGCTTTGTGACCTCAAAATTGGAAAATTGCAGTCATAAAAATTGTTATCACATTCACTGATCTTGATTAGAAATAGAAGGATAGAGTGCATTATAAAGAGTAAGAGTTAGAATAAAAGAGGAATAGAGAAGGCAAAAGAGAGAGCTTTTCCACAATTAAACAGACCTGTATCATGACCCCATATGGGAGAGCTGCTGTTCTATAATGCAAACGTCGATGTCATTACCTGCCCTCAACACCGGAAGGAATTGCATTAGAAGGCTGAGGAGAGAAGCCCATTAAATATAATCAATACAAATCTACAGGAAGGGTTCATTTGTTTACCATGCAATTACATTGTGTTCAGGACAGGAATAGTACTAAATGAAGTGAAAAAGTAAAGTGAATTAAATTGATCAGGACCATCTAGCAGTTTATTATTTGTCACTGTGTTTTCTTAATATTTGGTTATGGTGTGATTTTGTACACGTACAATAGAGGCCCTTGTTCCATGATCCCAAAGAGGACCTGAAAGAAACAGTGTGGTCTAACCATCTTTCTTGTGCTAGTGGAGTAGAAAGATATAATAAATAATATGTAAAGGATCTGTAGAGACCCTCTTGACACATCCACTGATAATTATATATGGTATTTAACATTGTTTTTTTGTAATTACATAAAATATCAGGCACATTCTGCTATGTCAGTAATTCTTCTCCTTTTTCCTCAGTTTTTCTCTTTCTGTTTGTTAAAAGTGTCTTTGTGTATATTAAGAAAAGGTTCTTTGTTGTCAGTATTTGTTAATTTCCTCTGATTAGCACATTTTCCCCATCTCTGTTTCCCTGGTTTTATAATGCTTGATAATATAATCTGAGTTTGCAGATGAAAATGCAAACTTTCTGTTTCACCATAAATAGAATATTTTGTCTAGTAACATCTAGTTCATAAGTAAGTAAATAACTAATGTTGTATAGATATTGGACAGTGGGATTATAATTTGGTTGTACTGTACATAATGCTTAGGAAAGTTTGCAGCATGCAGTGTGTCAAGTTAAGCACATATGAAATATTTCTGCCTTTTAGTGGACACCCTGGCTAATGTGTGTGTGTGTGTGTGTGTGTGTATAATCTTTATTTCACCCATATATATATATATATATATATATATATATATATATATATATATATATATATATATATATATATATGAGTGAAATAAAGATAATAAAATATTATATAAAAAAATATATAAATCTGTACAGGTGTATCTGGCAGGTACAGCAGCTTTGTACAAGGTGTTTGGTATGGTAGAATTTTGATACCACTGCAGGTGGTATGACGTGATATTGTTAGACTCACTTTAGGCTAAATTTGTGCTAAAGTTTCACCATTTGAGACTTCCTCTTAACACTGACTGAATGTCAGTATAATTATTTTTATTTTTATTTTATTTCAAGTGAAGGCTTGATATTCCATTCATAGTTTCATTTCATACATCCCAGTTTTGTTCAACCAGTCAAGTCATCCAAATTCAAGATAAATTTGCTTCTTTACCGAACCACAAACTAAATGCTTAGTCATCTGTCACAAGTAAGAAAAGAAAGCTATTAAATGTGAATCAGACAGATGTTGTGTCATTACATGTGAAACATAATTAACTGCATCATCATTTCTAACAAGAATAATTAAATACCATTTATTAGCATTGAACAGACAAGGAATTAGCTGACTGTGTAACTCCCATGCAACTGCCTGAATAGCACTTAGTCCATAGTTATGCCTGAGGTTTGAATACTGATGAGCACAATTTCAGTATTAAATCCTCACTATGTGCGCTTAGCTTAATTCTGAGTACAGCCCTTGAGCTGATTTGATTGGATTGCAACAGCATACCGGGAACGGCGCAGGTCAATGCCCCCGTCCCTCAGGAGCACCAATACCTAACCACACCTCCTGACAAAAGTATTAATTCTAACTCCACCCCCTTTTACAATTAGTCTGTTCTTAGCCAGGCTACAGCCTGTGCCAGTGGCTATGGAAATGCTAAAAGATAAAAATCTGCCATCCCCTCACACTGAATGAATGGTCTTATGCCTCATGTTATGATCATGTGTTATAAGATAAAAAACATTGTTTTCTGTTCCTGCAGAATGCCATGATGACGTTTGAGGAGGAGAAGATGCAGATGGCCTGTGATGACTTGCGTACCACAGAGAAGCTGTGTGAAAGTGACAATGCTGGTGTCATCGAGACCATCCGCAATAAAATCAAGAAGAGTGTAAGCATGCATGTGTGTATATTTGTGAATGCAAACTGTAATGGTCATTCAAATAGCACCTCTTTGATTGTATATGTTAATGGCAGTGAGAGAGAGTGAAACAGTGAATGAGAGTGAGAAAATGAATGAGAGACTGGGGCACCCTATATTATTCTGTCATACATAATGAAAAACCATCTGCTCCGTGGGGTTGCCAGATCCATTTTTGTTCCTCCCTCTTCAGATGGACTCTCAGACGTCAGGATTGGCAATAGTAGATCGGCTGCAAAGGCAGATAATAGTGGCTGACTGTCAGGTCTACCTCGCTGTGCTCTCGTTCATCAAACAGGAACTGTCAGGTATAATCCTGAATTCTTTACATTGATTAGGATTGGTTGATTAAAATCGCTGCACTCAGAGATGGTTATGATGCAGTAACCTGTAATATTGATTGAATTATTCATGTGCAGTAATTTCAGGACTATGTCTGGTACAAGTTTCTAAACTGTAATTCCATGTCCTATTTTATTCACTTTACGTTATTATTGTTTGCTTTTTGTAATTTGCTATTTCAAAAATGACAGCTACCAAATGACCATATGCGATCTAATGCGATGTGAAACAAATGCCCTAACATTACCTCCTTCTCCATTTCCATTTATTGCAGCATACATTAAAGGAGGCTGGATCCTCCGCAAGGCTTGGAAGATGTACAATAAATGCTACAGTGATATTAGCCAGCTTCAGGAGGCGTGTCGCAGGCGTTCCTCTGATCAGGCAAATCACAATACGCCTGCTGCTGAGAGCAATGGCGGGCTGACGGAGGAGGCACTGGGGCGTCTGAAGGGCTCAGTCAGTTTTGGCTATGGCCTTTTCCATCTCTGCATCTCTATGGTTCCTCCCCACCTACTGAAGATTGTCAACCTGCTGGGATTCCCAGGAGATCGACACCAGGGCCTGGCATCACTCATCTACGCCAGTGAGAGCAGAGACATGAAGGCACCACTGGCCACGTAAGCTTTGGTTATTGAAAAATTCATCCTTAATTTCCTAATAATGTTATATGTTTATAAATTCTAGTTTTTTCGTACCACAGCATTGTTGAATTCTTGATTCTGTGCTAATACAGACAGCAAGATGGAAAGCAGGTATGGGCTGTAATCAGGAGAAAAGCCATTAGTGGATGCCCATGCTATTACACACACATTCATTGTGTTATCTTTTGTGATCTTTGTGCCTCTCTCATGCCCACCTTGTCCTCTTCCAGGCTAGCTCTCTTGTGGTACCACACAGTGGTGCAGCCCTTCTTTGCTCTGGATGGCTCTGATTCCCGGGCAGGGCTGCTTGAAGCCAAAACCATTCTGCAAAAGAAATCAGTAACTTACCCCAACTCCTCTCTCTTCATTTTCTTCAGAGGACGAGTGCAGAGATTAGAGGTGGGTGTGTGTAGCCCCAAAAGGCTAAGATCTATACTGTTTCTTAGTTACGTGATAAAGCACGTATAAGCAAAAAAAATGTAAACTGAAAATTTTGAATAATACTTGTTTTGTTAATATTTTTAACAAAACAATGACTGTTGTGAATATGAATACCTCAAGTAGGACAACATTTCTTTCAACCAGCCCATGACATCTGATGTCATCATTGTGTTTCATATTCCTCCCACTCCTGAGCCAGACACACTACCCCTGCAGACATACCTTTAAACACAAGCACCTACCTTTAGGTCTGAAAAAAGATCAGTGGATAGAAAATGAAGAAGCAAATTATTTTTTTTCTTTGCTGTAAAATATAATATGATGTAACATAATTTGAAAGAGACAGTTTCATCAAAATAGAGAGCTACAAACAGTTTAATGATTTAAAAAAAAAAAAAAAACTATTTCTGCTTCAATTATTTTGAAGTGAATGATTTTGTTAAGTTTTACTGCAACAGGCAAATGGAACAGCATTGTTTGGGTGAAATTTTAAAAGGACTGACTGAACATTACACATTCAAACCATTCTTTGTGGTGGTTTTATGTATAATGTTGACTCAGATTCCAGACTGTCAGGATTCATTTGAGGAGATGCAAGTGCAGATTTTTAACGTATGAAGTACAAAACAACTAAAACTGTGAACACAAGAACCATGAAACAGAAATAAACAGAAAATAAGACAAAACATTTAAACTATATGGTATACTATGTGTAAACTATATGGTACACACACAAACATAATAACACCAACAAACGCTTGACAATAAAACACTGAAACACAGGAACGTATATAATCAGGGTAAAAATGAGGCACAGGTGCAAGTGATAGGAAACATGCTGTGACATGTTGGGGCTGATGGGTAATGTAGTGCAGCACCCTATTTGGTGCTATCATGAAACAGACACAAAAGTTTATTGTGTAGCTTTGTAGTTTGTATTCACATTATTCAGCTGCATTCAACAAAAAAAAAAATATGTTTAGTTTGTATGAGTAGCTAGATAACAATTTGGCTAACCATTAAACTACCTTGCTAGCGCAGCAGAATAGATAGCTATTTAAAAAAAAGTTTATATAACGTTTTAAAAAACAGATTCTGTGTTACTGTTTTTATTTTAATTTTAATAATAATTTTTATTATAACGAATGAGTCACGGATTTCATGAACTTCCCGAAGCGCGACAGCGCGTGCGTCCAAGTTTTCACTGACTGTGTTTACTTTTGACACGTGTGTTTTATTTTGGTTTCTGTCCTGTCTCCGCCCCTGTAATGTATTGGTTGTTCCTAAGATGTTTCAGCTGTTCTGGGTTATGTGCTTTGATTTCGTTGTGCATTTAAACCCCTTGTGTTTCATTGTCACTTCACATGTCACTTCACGTGTCACTTCACTTTGAAGTATCGTGTTCCTGTGTTTTGCCTCCAGAGCCATACCAACCCTTTGTTCTTCGTCCTCGTTTCCTGGTGTTTTGATCCTCCTCTCGTCCTCGTTTCTTGGTTTTTCGTCTCTGCCTAGTTTTGCCCGTTTGCTCATCGCCTGACCCTGTGCCTGTTTTTGACTACATTTTTGCCTATCGATTTGGATTTGTCTGCCTGTATCTTTAATAAATGCTTTAACTGCACTTGCATCCGTCTCAACCCTGATTACATGACAGAATGGAGAAAAGCACTATTTTGAGGGAATTTTTAAAGTGTTGAAATAACTTTACACATAAAAAACAATCAAAATTGTTGTTTGGGCTTAAATGTTTGACTGTAACTAATTATTTTCAAGAAATAAACCATTTTTGCTTGATTGATTAAATCTTTGGAGACGAAATGTAGAGATACACAATAGGATTTTGAAATAGGAGTCTGAAAGCTGACTATTGTGGCACAGGAGTATGAGGAATAGAAAACATACAGATGACATCAGATCGCATGGGTTGGATAAAATAAGTGAATAAATAAGGAATGTAAATAACTAAGACAGCTGGACATACCAAAGACAATTATAATGATATATTTACTGTATTTTTTGTACAACTATAAATTCATGCATGTATCTAATCAGACAATCAGGTCACAGCGGTCCAATGTATAAAATCATACGGTTATAGCTTCAGGTAATGTTCAGGGTAATCAACCATCAGAATGGGGGAAAAATGTGATCTCAGTGACTTTGACTGTGGCATGATTGTTGGTGCCAGACGAGCTGGTTTGAGTCTTTCTGTAACTGCTGATCTCCTTGGATTTTCACACACAACAGTCTCTAGAGTTTACTCAGAATGGTGCAATAAAGACAAAAACATCCAGTGAGTGTCAGTTTTCCAGACAGAAACACCTTGTTGATGAGAGAGGTCAACGGAGAATGGCCAGACTGAAAGAAAGACTGACAGGTCGACAGTTTGAGCTGACAGAAAGGCTGCAGTAACTCAGATAACCACTCTGTATAATTGTGCTGAGCACAACATGTCAAACCTTGAAGCAGATGGGTTTCAACAGCAGAAGATCATGTTGAGTTCCACTTCTGTCAGCTAAGAACAGAAAGCTGAGGCTGCAGAAGGCACAGGCTCACCAAAACCACATCTGAGGGCAATACAACACCTTTGGGACGTGGTAAAATGGAAGATTTGAAGTATTAAAAGCACCTGAAAAATTTGCAAGAATTGTGTGATGCAATCATGTCAACATGAGCCAGAATCACAAAGGAATGTTTCCAACATCTTGTGGAATCCATGCCACTAAGAATTAAGCCTGTTTTGCAAGCAAAGGGATGCCCTACCCAGTATTAGTATAGTGTTCCTAATAAAAGTTCTCAGTGTGTATATGTCTCGATTCTCAACTATTTCTACTATTTATATAAAGATTCTACAGTCTGTTTGAGCTAAGCATATATCATCTCATTTTTTGCTCACATGAAATCATCAAGAACATCCACTAGCCTTTTGCTTTACTATTAGTCCTTTCATTAATCTTTAGGGATACTGATTTAATATTAAACTGTGAGCTTTTTTTCCTCTCAGTGCCAAATAAACAGTGCACTGGCATCTTTCCATGATGCCCTGGAGTTTGCTTCAGACCAAAGAGAGATCCAACATGTGTGTCTCTATGAGATCGGTATGATTCTTGTATATCCCATACAGTATATAAATACTTTGAAGATTGCAGTGGTCAAAGTGTGTTATAAAAATCTTGTATACTGTGTGTGTATGTCTCAGGGTGGTGCAGTATGATTGAGATGAACTTTGAAGATGCTTATAAGGCTTTTGAAAGACTGAAAAATGAGTCCAGGTGGTCACAATGCTACTACGCTTATCTAACTGGAGGTATGTTTCATCATTTTTTCAGTCTGAGGTTTTTGTAAGGGATATGAGGGACACTTTAGGGGAATGCTCTAATAGGAAAATAATCAGTGTCGGGGTTGTGTTATGCAGCCGACTTAAAGCAGAGTTTCATTGTTCTTTTGTTGTTTAAGAATGACACATCATACATTTTATTGATTTATAGTTACATTACATGTTGTGGAACATTCACAAAACAAGTTCATTCCTGTTATCAATTAAGTTATGAAGTTATAAATAGTCATTCTGTCACCATCCTCTTTTCTCTCTTTTGAGATTGATAAGACAGACAAATGCAACTTGTCAAAAGTCAGAATCAGGAACCAGGAGACCAGCCAAGAGTCAGGTTGTAGAAGTATAGGAAATATATTAAGTGCACACAAAAAGCAAAATAAACAAAAAAAAGTGATGTGTCATAATGCTCTGATCATCAATGGTTTCCATGTCTCTGGATTATGAATGGTATCTGGTCTGGTCTGGTATGATGTGGTATTGTATGTCTCTAAAAACTCACAGCTTAAATACAGACATCTTCAGGTACAAGTCCACGTTATCAACCCCTCATGAAAACTATTTCCTAAGCATAAGAGGAGAGCGTGAAAAACAATAAGATATACCTAACAAAATCGTTTAGTGCTTTTCTCAGAATTCTTCTCAGAATAACCTGTTTACATGTCAGTTGTCAGTTGGGCAAAACTAAAATGAACATAATCAAATAAACAAGGAAAACATCCCACAATTGAGAAACTGTAACGTATAGACTCCGCTGTCCTGAAGACTTTCCTGTAGCAGAAAACATAAAGTTACAGTTTCCAGTTATAAAGCGCTACCACAGGAGACTTCCATAAATGGTGAATAAATGTCTCACACAGAAACCTTCACCGTATCAATGAATACATACATTTTAAAATTATTTATGTGGAGCATCCGCCATATAAGTTCCTGTGTAAATTGGTAAAATAAACATGATAGCATACTATAACAAGTGCATTCATATAAACCTTGCAGCCAGAACTACTCTCAGAGCTGAAGACCAATCAGAATTGACAATGATTATTGACAGTGGCATTATATTATAATATAATGGTTGGTCATTTGTGTTCATTTATATCCCACACCAAGTATGCCAGGGTGCGTCGGGTGATTTGGACGGTGCAAACACTGTTTTCCAAGACGTACCTAAGCTCTTCAAACGCAAGAACAATCAGATCGAGCAGTTTGCATTCAGGAGGGTGAGTTTGTTACTACTAATAAACATAATTAGCAAACAGTTATCATATGCTCTAAGTTGACCTCCTGCTCTTGATACCTCTGTTCACTTCTCTTTTTCACTGATTTTACAGGCAGAGCGATTGAGGAAGCTGGGGGCCACACAGGAGCTGTGCATTCTGGGAGTTGTAGAAGTTCTCTACCTGTGGAAGGCTCTTGCAAATTGCTCATCCTCCAAACTGCAGCTCATGAGCCAAGGTGAGATAAAGTTCACTTTTTTTTTGCTCCCTCAGGTTCAGTGTAGAACCCTACAAAAGAGTGTTTTCCTATTAAACAAAAGGACTCCGAGAACCCTTAACTCTCAAATGAACCCCTCAATGAGCCATTTCTAGGAGTATGATCTGTATTAGACCTCATATTAGTGTTTTGACTTTGATTCTTAAAAAGGTTTGTAGGCAGCACTGTTGAAGGAAAAAATTTGTGATCTAGAATGGTCTAAAATATTTTTCATCCAATGACCGCAAGATTTTAGATATCTTTAGACAGACTGTTTTAACCACTGCATTTGTTAAACTGGCCACTGTTAAATATCCACTGACGAAAGCACAACCAACATGGTGCTGGCAAACATAGTCCCTATGTATGGAGATTTTTGGGACAACCTGTACTTGAAACATTGACATATTCTGTTGTTTTGAGTAGGCAACTGCATCAGATCACAATACCGTCTTGGCAACTTCTACTCCTTAAATCTATAGGTTTGTCAACTCTATCCCTCAGCTGTTTAAGGATCATCTAAGAAATTTTAATTTTGTAATATTTAAGGGTATATTAAAAACAGTATTGAAACACAGTCCATCACTAAGAAAGAATAAATTGAGCAGGTGTCTAGTGTTGCTTTGGTTTTGCCTGGCTTTGCCTTTTTTTGTCTGACCCTAACCTTTCAGCTTCTTTCTTCTCTCAGTGCTGCAGGGTCTGGACGACCCATCTTGCCAGGGTTTAAAACACCTGCTTCTCGGTGCTATACAGAAATGTCTTGGAAACATTAAAGATGCTGTCCAGGTTTGTTTCCTATTAATCTGAATGTTAAAGCCATATGCTTGACAGTCTGCCATCCTGTAAAACTCCCAATCTAACACGGCCTTAACTGTATTCAGATAGTCCAGAGGATCTTGATTAGTTAGATCAGGTGTGTGAGATTGGAACCAGAACAGCTTAGAATCATGCAGAACATGTGTCTGATACAGTGTGGCTGTTGTTTACAGTCTGATTAATGTACTCCGTGTTTATACTGTCGTTCAACCATACAGTCGTACCAGATGGCAGTCAGGGATGAGCTGGGTCGACTGAACAACTCTTACGTGCAGCCGTACGCCTACTACGAGCTAGGATGTGTGTTATTAGCTAAACCTGAGGTAAGCTTAAAAAGCTGAGGAAACCCAGCAAATACAATTGTTTTATTTTTGTAAATGTAAATATTTTTCAAAATGATCTTTTATCTTGGCATCAAGACACCTGTAGCATGATGTATGAAAAGTGTATAAAAGTATAAACCATAAGGAGGAGAGTAATCCAAACAATTCATCGCGATGAAAGTCACATTGGCGATTATTGTATAGTCCTTGTACATGCAATAATTTTAAACAGTTTTCACATCCTTTTCATAATTGCATTTGAATAAATTGTATATTATTTTAAACATTGCAACTATGCATCTTCCTATATAATCTATTACTACATTTCATGCCATATATAATGATTAAATTATGCTGTATATTCCATGCTTTAATTAAACCCTGCCAGAAATATGAAATAACAAATGTGCTGGTATCATTGTAAATTACAGTAAACAATTCTCTTTTTTTTGTTTGCTTGTAGACTTTGAGTAAAGGAAGGTCATTGTTGCTTCAGGCAAAGGTAAGCAATATGTATCCTTGAGCATTGCGTAGTGTTTTACAGCATACACACACTAGCAGCCTGTGATGTAAATAGGAAGCAAAGCAAAAGGCAAATAGAAGGATTCTGTGATAGAACGTCATTGAACTGAAACTGTGACCAAGCGAGAAGCACTGTCTGTGACTGTCACTAGAGGAGGCACTTAGACTGACACAGTGGACAAATCAGGGTTGAAGATTATTATTGTCAAAGATGGGGTCAAGGCAAAGGGAAATAAATTCTCAAAATCCAAACTGTCGGACAAAGGTCAGAAGAGAAAATATCAGATATGACATCTACAACAAGAAAATTAAGAAAAACATGATTCAACGACTCTGACATACAGATGAATTTCACAAAATGAAATACTATAAATACATACAATGACTGAGCACTTTATTAGGAACACCTGTACACCTGCTCATTCATGCAATAATCTAATCATGTGGCAGCAGTGCAATGCATAAAATCATGCGTATACAGGCCAGCAGCTTCAGGTAATTTTCACATCAATCATCAGAATGGGGACAAAATGTGATCTTAGTGATTTTGATCGTGGCATGATTGTTGGTGTTAGATTTTTTGTTGGCGTCAGAGTATTTCCTATAACTCTATTATCTGCTGGGATTTTTACACACACCATTCTCTAGAGTTTACTCAGAATGGTGCAATAAAGAAAAAACATCCAGTGAGTGTCAGTTCTGCGGACAGAAACACCTTGTTGATAAGGGAGGTTCATGGAGAATGTCCAGACTGGTTCAAGCTGACAGAAAGGCGACAGTAACTCAGATACCCACTCTGTACAATTGTGATGAGAAGTAAAGTATCGCAGAATGCACAACACCTTGAACCTTGAGGCAGATGGGCTATAACAGCAGAAGAGCACATCGAGTTCCAATTCTGTCAGCCAAGAACAGAAAGCTGAGGTGGCAATGAGCAAAACTAGACAGTTGAAGACTGGAAAAACGTAGCCTGGTCTGATGAATCTTGATTTCTACTGAGGCACACAGCTGGTAGGGTCAGAATTAGGCACCAACAGCATGAAACCATGGACCCAACCTGCCTTGTGTCAATAGTTCATCCTGGTGGTGGTGGTGTAATACTGTGAGGAATTTTTTCTTGACACACTTTGGGCCCATTAATACCAATCATCGCTTGATCCCTTCATGGGATGTCCATCTTCTAATGGCTACTTCCAGCGTGATAACGCACCATGTCACAAAGCAAAAGTTGTCTCAAACTGGGTTCATGAACAGGTCAATGAGTTGAGTGTTCTTCAGTGACCTTCCCAGTCACCGGATCTGAATCCAGTAGAACACCTTTGGGATGTGGTAGAACGGGAGATTCACAGCATGAGAGTGTACCTGCGTGATGCAATCATGTCAACATGGCCCAGAATCTCAAAGGAATGTTTCCAACTTCTTGTGGAATCCATGCCATGAAGAACTGAGGATGTTTTGAGAGCAAAGGACGGCACTACCCTGTATTAGTATAGTGTTCCTAATAAAGTGTAGTCTGTACCAAATACAGTCTGAATGGCTACTGCTTAAAAATATACAGGGGGCAGCATGTAACATTCCACATGTCACCTGTATTATAAAAGTTCCCCCAGGACACGATGAGACTAATTCTGAAGAACAGGTCTGAACAAACTGAAAGAAAATATATCAGTAGAGCAGAAATGGAAAAGTTTGGTGAAATTTGGTGAAATGGGAAACTAAAAAGGAAGTCCCAAACAGTATTATTATACAATAAGGTACTTTAACATGTCAGAACTTAAGCTATAGTAAACTGATTTTCAGTTATATCCTAAAAAAAAGCCATATAAGCATTGTTTAGCTAATATAAGCTAATATAAACATTGTTTTGTTTTTTTGCATATAGCTGTTTTTCACTGTCCTAATTCACTTCACTGTAAAGCGAGTTGAAGTAGTGAGTGTGTGTATGTTTGCAGGAGAACTGTACAGGATATGACTTTGAGAACAGACTGCATGTGCGAATCCACACGGCCCTTGCGTCTGTGAAGGAAGTGGTCCCTCTGTGACCCCAACCGATCCAGGAAGTGCATTTTACAGGGACCAGTCCTGTTTGGCACCTTTTAAAATGCGAGCCATAAAAGAAAATTCTCTTTCTTTTTTTGTGAAAACCAAAATGATGACAAATTATTTTCTAGTTGGATAGGTTGATCACAGTAATGTTTCTTTCCTCATTTCTTATGTTCAAGGTGGATTTCTTGTTTTTAAGTAGTAGATTATGCTTAAAGTTGAGTGTATTGCCACATTTTTGTTCATTTAAAGGTAGCTGATCCATTATACTAATGAATGTTTCTGTTTCTGAATGTTTTGCTTTTCAATATGTATTGAGTTTTAGACAGAACATCTGGAAAGGGTCAGAAAATGTTCTGAATTTGGGTGGCTTTGTTTTTTTTTTTATAATTTATGTTAATTTAAGAATGAGTGTCATGAGAATAATACTAGATTAACACTACCTACCTAACACTACCTAACACTATTACTAGATTTACACACACACGTTAATGTCAGAGGATGGTATTATTCCGACTAAGGTCTCTGTCACATTTCAACGTTTTCTCTAATAAGAATATTCCCACATATTCCCACTGAAAGAAATAGAATTTAACCCTAATTTTTCAGTTTACAAAACATATGAACATATCTACATGTGATCTCTAGTAGCCCTGAAAATAATTGAAATAATCACTGTGGAATAATAAATTGTTTAATATGTTTTAATGCCCAGATAACTACTATAATGGCTCAAGAGCATCACTTAATATCTTGCTCAGTTACTGGGATTTAAGAACATAAGATAAGATAAGATAAGATAATACTTTATTAATCCCCAGATGGAGAAATTATAGTGTCACAGCAGCAGAGATGGAGATGAAGTGAGATGAAGGTCTCCTTGTTCATCTGCCAAACCAAATAGCTCAGTAGTGAACAGGCTCACATTTGTCAAGAGGGATTTCAGTATCTCAGATATCTCAGATGTATATTATGAACAATTTTCAGCTGGTTAGCTGAGTATGCAGGTTCTGCAGCTAAAGAAGGTCCTGTTTCCTTTGAAAATCAGCATGTCAGATGTGACCGGTTTAAAGACAGCAACCCTTACACTCGCCACATTAGTTTTACTAGTTTAGAAGTAGTTTTAAATGGGAATATGTAGATTTAGAACTGTGTTAACAAATTTGAACCAAAGACCAATCTATAGTATCACAATAGACCATACCAGTGGAGTTAACCATTTAAAATTACACTTTTGAATTTAGGGATATTCAGGGGTATTCAACTAAAATTTGCGAAGGTTCAGCTACAAAGGTGCGGATAAGTGACTAACATGACTGAATGACAACAGTTACCTTTTAATGCTGAACCATTAATGATTAGTTTGTGGATATAAATAATGCAATTTCAAGTCGTTATGTTTTGACAGTGGTGCTTCACATTACAATTTTATCTAGTGCTACAAAAGGATGAGATGGATGTTTTAAACATAAAGTGAAGAATAAACCCATATATTTCTCTGTCCAGTCATCTTTAAACATTCTGTTTTCCTCATCAAGTCATGTAGTCATGTCACTAATCAGAGCAGAGTGGGTAGGCTAAATGAAACTGGAGTCATCAAACTATGGCCAGTTTTTTTCTTTTTCGATTCAGTCTGCTGAAATACTATGCTGGGACTAGCATTTCGATGATTCCTGCTTTAGAGCATTACTGATTAGTTTGCAGACACACACACATTAGACATTGCTATCTCGGCTACAGTTCACTAATCAGTGTTTTTTTTCAGTGATCAAATGTGCTGAGTGATATTCACTGCATGTGTTGTCTGCATTGCAGTGACTTGTGTATGCAGTTTAATAGTCTAAAATCTGTAATCATACTAACGTCCCATCATTAAGACAAGTTTGAGGTGTGCAAAAATCAGAATTTCTATCCAGTCAATAAATCAGTTGTCTTCATTATCATGCTGGAAATATGTTTGCCACTGCCAGTGTAGGAGAGAGAGAGAGAGACCATGTTCCCAAAACTGTGAGAAAAAAGTGATTATTCAAGGAACTGATTACACATGGATACTGTCTTGGGTTTGATTATGAGACATACAGTAAGATACATAATAAAAATATAACCATCTTACCAGAATATTGACCATATTTAAATATTCCTTCTCTGCAGGAAAAACAAGATCACTAAATCAGATTGCTACTGTATCTAACCCTTTACAATTGTCCTCAATATTATGATAAGTCCAGACTATCAGATATGTTATTCAGTTATGAGCCCAATTGACTGGTCTTTTTTTTTAACTATACACTTAAAGTGCATACAAACAAGTATACATAATGTCCACTCAAATCTAAATAATATTTTATAGCCTAATATTTCAGTAATAGTAATAGGATTACATCAAAAAAAATACCTAATTTCTGATATGATTTTCTACACTGGAAAGACTCTCTGGCTGCATAAGATGTGAGGAGCCCTTCTCTAGAGATCTGTACAGGTTTCTTTAACATTTCTGAACCTCTCAATCTAATTTAATAGCTGCTGTTACATTAAGATGATTTAATCAGGTTTGTTAGATGACATATTCTTGAAGCATTAAATAATCAGCCTGTTACCCCACAGTTGCATGAGATACTAATAATCGCTGCATATGCTGCCTAGACTGAAACACTACAAATATATTCATATGGTTAAATATGTTCAGATAGATTTCCTCATAGTGTTGTACCTTCCAGTGAAGTTTGTTTCAGTAAAACACATCATCCTCAACTTATCCAAGTTTTCTGAAGACATTTATCAGCTAGATAGGGTATTAGATCTAAACTTTACATGAAGGATGATCTCTAAGCACTGATTCTGACCACTGATACATTTACCAGCCCAAAGCTGGAACCCCAGTGGGTTCCTCGGTTGTCCATCTGGGTGTTTTTAAAGGTTCTATGTCAAATACTACAACAGAGTGTTTCCCTATCAGGCTTGAAAACTAGAACACTTTTAGATATATGCCTCTTTGCTATTACTCACTTCTTTTCTATTTCATCTATCACAAAAAATATTCTTTTAATTCACTTTCAAATAAAAGGTGACTATACAGGTTTATTTATGTTTCCCAAAGTAGAAATACGTGCTCCCAAAGGTACAGCAGTGGTTTTTAAGGTCCAATTATGTACCTTAATGAAATTCTTTTAGAATTATGATCTTGTATGATCAAAAGACATACTTTGCCAGTGACGAGCATTTGTATCAAAAAAAAAATTTTAAAAATGAGATTGCTTACTTTAAGGCTGTACTCTGATCTTTCCATGCTAATGACTTGCCTTTCTTTGAGCAAGGTTTTCTTTCATTCACCATCATTTCAATTTAAAATATGGAGGATGAAGTGTGATTTGTTCTTTCTTCTTTGGCAATGCTTACATTCAAATATGGCAAATATGTACAGTATTTTGATTGTGTGCAAAATAAGTCAAAGTCTCACATCTGTACTGATCATTTGTGTGCTTTACTGTTAAGTGCCCAGGTATTGTGTTACTATGTTAACCCTATATGCATAACCATAACTAACATTCTGTAAAGTAATGTCACTGAGTGTGTATGAGTGGCAATTCTGCCAGCTGTCCCTGAATTAAAATGTGTTGTTAATACCTTTTCACATCATGGTCATGAAATCTGTAACTTTGATTTCTCTCAGAATCTGTGAACGTACTAGCTACTGCATGTAGGGTTCAGAACCAAACCAGCTTTTGTGCCACAGGCTCAAATTTCACACAAAAAGGGGATTAAGCAGGTGCTTGCTATAACTATACAGCAAAAAAGTTTGAAATGTCACTGCTATTATTAAACAATCAAATTCAGCATTAAAGCCTTTTATGTCTTTTACATTCCACACACAACTCCACAATATTCCCAGAGTTTTCTATATATTTACAACATATTTCTGAAAGTTCTTGTAAATGTCTATTTTGGGACTATGTCAGAGATAGTCCAGCATTAGAAATTCTGGACCATAGATGCAGTAGAATCAGATTTTGAGGCTTTGTCCATCAAGTCCTCAGAGTCTCAGGGGCTAATGATTCACATCAGAAAAATTCAGCATTGTTACAGGAATTGTATGTCTTGTTTGTGTTTTCTTCATTAAACTGGACAAAATGTAAAAATACAACAAATAAATTAATAAGAACAAATGCATGTTGTCCTGTCAGTTTATTCCAACACCTGATTACTGTCATGAATTCCATTCAGCCTGTGCTTTCAAATAAAAATGCACACTATTGTGCTTCGGGTTTGTATAATAGGAAACCAATATATATAACATTAATAACAATGTTATTATGAGGCTACTGCACTGACAAGCAAGCAATATGGTGTAAAAAAAAAAAAAAAAATTGTGCATAGCTTCACTGATGCTGGATGTAGAAATAAGCACCCTGGACAAAACAAAATTACCCACCAATTACACTGCCTTATTGTATATTTTCAATAGACTGTGCACCTAGGTGAATATAATTTAGCCAAAACTGAACTTTATTTGGAACATCATATGAATATGGGGTAGGACTCAACTTTGCTCTCAGAACAGCCTAAAATATTGAGAGAGAAAAATCACGGCATGGATTCCACAATATCATAGAGACATTCCTTTAAGATTCTGGTCCCTGTTGACATAATTGCATCAGATTTGTCAGCTGTGCATTCATGCTATGACTCACCCACTGTACCACATCCCCAAGGGTGCTCTGCTGGAATCACAGCTTGTGACTGAGGAGGTCACTGAAGTACACTGAACTCATTCTTGTGCTTTGTAACATGGAACCTCTTTATGCTGTATGTATTAATTCATCATAAAGTTACATTTTATTTATATACCGCTTTTAACAATTAATATTGTCACACAGCAGCTTTACAGAAAACTGGATATAAATTTAGAGAGTGTATGTGTGTGAGAGAGAGCGAGAGAGAGAGAGAGAGAGAGAGAGAGAGATGAAGAGAGAAAACTGAGAAAATCAGGAACAAGAAAAACATAGGAGATTTTCATCATTTTCATTTTCATCAGTTCTATGTTATCATCAGTTCTCTATTATAATACAAAAAAGTTATGCATTATAAATTTTTAAAATAGAAAATAGAGTTCCTGGAGACTGAGAATAACTTTTACAACATTTTATTTAAGCCACAGTTAACACACAGTTACGCTTGATCCAAAATAGCTTTTTATTCACTATATAAATTGTAAGTGACAAACTTATATAGCGCTTTTATCCAAAGCGCTTTACACTGTGTCTCATTCACCCATTCACACACACCAATGGTAGCAGAGCTGCCATGCAAGGCACTAACTTGCTATCGGGAGCTACTCGGGGTTCAGTGTTTTGCCTAAGGACACTTCAGCATGTGGAGTCATGTGGGCCAGTAATCGAACCGCCAACCCTACGATTAGTGAACAACCCGCGCTACCACCTGAGCCACAGCAGCCACTATATAGACACACTGCATAGTGAAAACCGTTTTTTAATAGGCATATGTTTTGTCGAATCTATGCAGTGTCAAACTCTGTTAAACAAATAGAAATCATCACAGAAATTCTAATGATTTCCACTACAAACACCATTACCATTATTGGTCCTTAATGGTATTCCCTAACATAACATGCCACCAATAGAAGGCAACAAATTACCATTAGAGACCCACAGAGACCATTACAGTTTCCATTAACTACCAATATAATTCAAATTCATGTTGGGCAGTGGTGGCTCACTAGTTACGGCTCTGGGTTACAGATCAGAAGGTCAAGCCCCAGCACCGCCAAGCTGCCACTGTTGGGGCCTTGAACAAGGCCCTTAACCCTCTCTGCTCCAGGGGGCCCGTATCATAGCTGACCCTGTGCTCTGACCCCAACTTCCTAACAAGCTGGAATATACGAATAAAAAGAATTTCACTGTGCTGTAATGTATATGTGACAAATAAAGGATTCTACTTCATAACCATTAAAACCATTAGAAATTCTATGAAGGTTTTTTTTTTATCAGCAGGGATAGCTTAGAAGGCCACTTAAGATTAGGTCATATATAAACCATTTACTCCTGCACAGTAGACATCCAAACACAAGATGGCGGTGTGTACCTATAATTTACAGCAGCACCGAGACAGAAACAGTAACAAGGACTAATTACTACAGCACTGCTTTACCATTTATTTATTTATTTATTTATTGCATTCATATTATTTCATGTCACTATTTCAGCAATTGACTTACACTTAAATATCTGCTATATGGCCCTGACTTAGAAGACAATGAAGAATTCGATGACACTCTTTCCCTCTTTCAATTTCGAATTTTCTGAATCTCAAATGGTGATTGAGTAGACAAATAGTGCACAACTTAGATACACCATTATGACATACACTATAGTATATAGTGTATATACAGTATATAGTGTATATTGCAATAGTATATTTATAAACTGAAAAGAACACCTTGGGTTTCTGTGTTGAACAATGTTTGACAAAATAAAATACTCCTATGTGAAAAAGACAAGAAAATTCTGCTAATATTCAGCCAGAAACATCAAGATAATAAAACATTACTGTAGGTAAATAATGAAAATTAACCTGAAAGAATTAACTTCCACACAATTTCAGCTTTCTATCGTTTTTACAAAATAGAAATCTTCTCAAGCAGAATAAAATTACAAATGCATTAAAATAATACATACATCCATCCATTTTCTGTAACGCTTAGCCTACACAGGGTCACAGCCTATCCCAGGGAGCCTGAAGCCTACCCAGGGGACTCTGGGCACGAGACGGGGGACACCCTGGACAGGGTGCCAACCCATCACAAGTCACAATCACACGCACAACGTGCTAACCACTAAACCACCATGTCCCCTCCAAATAATACATTTTAAGTCATTATTTTTCACAACATTGTTTCTAAAAATGTACATGTAAGTTAATGTTCTACATCTCTCAGAAAAAAATACGCTTTGAGCCTCTATTTAAATTTAAAAACCATTAGAAGTACAAATTCATTAGAAAGCTCCATTTCCTGCACAAGAGCAACTGGACTTGGTGGATGACCCTGATTGCTGTGTCTCCTACAGTCTTAGTGGATAGTAGTGATGAGATTTGCCTAAAGCTGCTTTCCTCTCCACATACCACTGTACTGGGCAACAATGATGAGTTCTGCCTGGACCATCTCTTTACTTCATGCTGTTTAGTGGTATTATTCAGGGGAACATTAAGGATATGTTGGTTGTTTTGAATCATGATCAAAGGCTTAAAATGTATAATAATTCTCAGTCACTGAATAATACACAGGGGGGGAAACTACTGGGATTTGTTGCATAAGGGAAGATTACATTTACCAATTGTGCCTTAAATTTAACATTGGAAGAAAATCCTGTTAGATATTGGGCTCATAAGCCGCAGTTTTCCCCCTCTTTTTCAGGGAACAAACTACACTTTTTCACATTCCAGCATCCAAATGACTACAGCAGGAATACAGCAGGATCATCATGACCTGTGAGGTAAAATTATCAGTTTATGGAAGCCACATCTTTAAATATGGTAACTGCCAATCAAATGTTGCGCCAATTATCAGCTGTGTTTTTTCTGAAGGAAACCCTCTACAGTGCCCTCCACTAATATTGGCACCCTTGGTAAATATGATCAAAGAAGGCTGTGAAAATTTGTCTTTATTGTTTAACCTTTTGATCTTTTGCTAAAAAGAATTCACAAAAACATTCTGCTCTCATGGATATCGAACAATTGCACAGAAAATACAGGTTAGGTTATCAAAAAATCTTTGCTAAATATAGGTGTGCAACAATTACTGGCACCCTTTTAGTCAATATTTTGTTCTACCTTCCTTTGCCAAGATAACAGCTCTGAGTCTTCTCCTATAATGCCTGATGAGGTTGGAGAATACATGGCAAGGGATCTGGCACCATTCCCCCATACAGAATCTCTCGAGATCCTTCAAATTTCGAGGTCCATGCTGGTGGACTCTACTCTTCAGTTTATCCCAGTCAGGGGACTGGGATGGTCATTGCTGGACCTTGATTTTGTGGTCAGTAAACCATTTTTGTGTTGAATTTGTTGTATGTTTTGGATCATTGTCCTGCTGGAAGATCCAACCACAGCCCATTTTAAGCTTTCTGGCAGAGGCAGTCAGTTTTCATTTAATATCTGTTTATATTTGATAGAATCCATGATGCCGTGTATCCTAACAAAATGTCCTGATCCTCTGTCAGAAAACCAGACCCAAAATATTAAAGAGCCACCACCATATTTAACCGTGGACATGAGGTACTTTTCCATATGGCTACCTCTCTGTGTGCACCAAAACCACCTCTGGTGTGCCACCTCTCATTGCCAAAAAGCTCTATTTTGGTTTCATTTGACCATCCCATTTGAAGTAGTGTCTGGCAAACTGAAGACACTTGAAAGTAGATACTTTTTTCTTGAAACCCTTCCAATCAACTTGTGGTGATGTAGGTGACTTTGGATTGTAGTTTTGGAGACTTTCTGACCCCAAGACGCAACTAACTTCTGCAGTTCTCCAGCTGTGGTCCTTGGAGATTTTTTGGTCACTTGAACCATGTTCACAGTGCGCTGAGACAATATAGACACTCATCCAATTCCAGATTGATTCATAACATTTCCAGTTGACTGGAACTTCTTAATTAATGCCCTGATGGTGGAAATGGGCATTTTCTATTCATTTGCTATTTTCTTCTAGTCACTTCCCATTTTGTGTAGCACATCACAGTTATAATACTTGGTCTTACCCATTGTTATGAATGACTAAGGGAATTTGGCCTATGTGTTACCTCATATTTATACTCCTGTGAAACAGTAAGTCTTGGTTGAACAAAACAAGGCAAGGCTGCATGTGCCACATTTTTGTCAAAGGTGGCCCACATTTGTTTTGTGATATTTGGGCCATATTCACTCTTTATCACATGGGCCACTTTAGGGTCACATGCAGATTACACATTGCCGTGAGCACTGCATCTTTGCCTAAAAAGGCCCATTTCTGATTTGGGATAATCGGGGCATATTTTCTATTTTACATGTGAGCCACTTCAGGTTCATATCCATTTTGTCTGGGCAAAATGGGCCAGCGGTGCTGCATCACTGCCTTGAATTTAAGGAATTTAAGAAAAATGTCAAGTCTTTCTTAAGAGCTTCTCCTCAGGTCCACCAACTCTGGGAGTCAGGAAGGGATGAGAGCAGATGTACTCCATGTGAAGACATCTGCAAAGCACTCAGTAAGCAACAATTATTTTAACAGATCAGGATGCTTAGAAGAAGAGCCACACCAAGTTATTCTATTTCCTTTGGCCAACAAAAAAATACACTGTCAAACTTAGTCGAGTCCAGGGTTTTTTCCATCTAGCATAAAATGTTCAACTGAGACAGGAAAGCCCCTCCAAAAAAGTATGTAATAATGAGTAAAGCAATATTAAAAATCATGCGTTCATAGATAATGACAATAAAAAAATTGTTAGCTCAGAGCTAGAGCACCATCTGCTGGGCAAAAACACACCTGCAATATTTTCATTTTTGTATCATCATGGAGCAACCAACAAATATGTCTGTTCTCCTATCTTTCCATAACAGAAAGGGGAAACTTGGCTGGGTGAAAAAAAATGTTAGTCAAGTCAGACACGGTGAAAAGAGTATGAGGAGCAAAATGAGCAAGGAGAGGTGGCCTGGTGATAATGATGACACTGAATCTTCTTTTCCAAGACAGAGCATTCACAAATCTAACACTCCAACTAATGATTATGGCAGCCCTTAGCTACAAACAGAGTTTCTTTTTTTCTATTTTCCTGTATCTCTATATCCACGAGTACAAGGTTTTAAATCCTGCCTTACTTTTGATCGGATTCTTAAGCAAGGCCAAGTGCTCCAAGGCCACCCAAAAAGCTGACCATGTATTATGACCCTGAACTTTCTTTCACATGTGTCACAGGTGGAGTTGGGATGTGAGATGAGAATAATTCCTATGTAGTATTACAATAAATAAAGATACTGCTCTTCTATACTGCATGAGATACATTTATTCATCTTTCTCGAATAGTTGGTATAAACACCTGTTTGGTTGTCTAAATGGACAGTTTTATATCTGTTAGTCTGAACTGTATTTCTCAATCTTCCCTCATTTAGCACTGTCCCATTCTAACAAACTGATGTTAACAGTGTAGCTCACTGGTTCAATGATATTGCACACAGAACCTATTGAGAATTCATTTCTGAGAATTCATTTCTTCACCTTGGGCACAATACTCCACGTTGAGGGTGATGAAAAGAGGCTTATCATGGGATCTGGGATCTGTATATGATTGTTTAAAACTATAATATTTGTCACCACCCTGTGGAGGTGGTGACAACATGAGAACTCTGGTTAAGACATATTCACACACTGAATATGTCATATGGTTCACACTTCTTATTCAAGTCATATAAGCATTGTTTAAAGTCAGTCTATTTCCTTTGGGATGTCCATTCACAGAACGGAAAAAACAAGAGTAGGCCTTCATTCTGTCACGGAAAACATCCGGTAATGGGGAAATGGTTGGTTACTTGTTTGGGTGTACAATATGTATGTTACTTGTTAATCATCGCAATAAATATATTTTATACCACAGTACTTTTGAATGCTCAATTCTGATTGGTGAGATGATGTTGATTCACTGTCTGTAACAGCATGGCTCAGACAGCAGTTCTACCAGCACAGTTTATATTAATGCATTAATAATAAAATATTTATTTTAATGCAATTTTAATACATTATCAGTAGAATAATGACAGTATCGTATTTTGTCAATATTGTGCATTCATGGTACATGTTCCTGTTTACCTACACCTGTCTCTGCTCTGTGTGAGCAGCTTGCAAAAGAGGGATTTATAAAAGCCATTAATGTCATTTCCTTCCTCCCACTCATCTAAATAGTCTTCATCCAATTGTTTTGTAGAGAAAAAAAAAAGTGAACAGGGTCCATGAATTCCCCTTTTTCATTGTTCTCTATACCATTTCCTCTGGGAAATTCTCAGCCTTCATGTAAAGAACAAAACACTGCAGAAACAGACAGTGAAGTTCTATAATTATGAAACGCCAAAAAATTTAAGGTATTACAGATAACAAATAAAATGCACTAAAATGTCCATTTCTAAGTGAAATAAGCTAACATTTGTCTCAATTACAAATGTTCTGGTTGTATAGTTATTACATTCACCTAAATGACAGACGGTTGCCACTATCGCTAGCTAACAAAAATCTAAACTGTGAGCTTTGGAACTTTAAAAGGGTTGCTAATCACAGGAAACCTTAGAGCCGTGGGCGGGAAACAACTGGTTTCTAACGTCCTGTTCTTCATTCTGATTGGTTGCGTAGCAGCTGACTCGAACAGTTTATTGGTTAAACATGACATCAATCATCCGGTCTCCAAGAGCTTCGAGTTTGAAACTTTTCGTTAAAGGTGGAGTCATGTAACACAAACTCATGTAACCGATCTGAAGAGGCGGAGGACGGTCCACAACTTCTTCAATTATTCACAACGACAGTAAACAGCTTTACAGAGCTCTCCAGCGGGGATTTTTTTTGTTACTAATCTTTGTTAGAATGTTTAGCTGGTATTGTTGTTGTTTTTAAACTAATGGTTATAAGAGGTCTTATGAGATGGCTGCCACGAACTGTTGCTGTTAGATGGAGATTTGAGGAACGGAGGTTGCGGAGTGGATCACGGATTTGACGGCCCCCGTATCCGCTTTAACAGTCGGAGAGAAGGTATATTTGCTTTATTCAGATAGCCAGGTCTACATAGTTTTGATCGTTATGCGTTAGACTTGGAGTTCATGAGGTTCACAGTGCGCTGCAAAACTATGAAACAGTCTGAGGTCACGGTGTTTCATCTTTAACTTTGTGCTGGTGGTGAAAAGCTCTCATTACACTCTGATTACAGGAGCTATTTACAGCCGTCTACTTCTAATGGCTTACTTAGAACACAGCATATTTTAATAGCTGCTTGTGTTTTGGCGATCAAGTCATTTGCATTATCCTGCACTTAAGATACAAGCAGAAATAACACTTTCACACAGTTTATGAGCTACAGCCTGCTCCCTGTCAAATAAGTTAGATAAAATGATTTTCTTTTGAATGAATAGGTAGAACACAGCTATTGTGATATGCAGACACCTCATTAGACTCCGATGATGATGATGATATTATTACTAATAAATCTTCAGTCATGGCAGCCTCCTTACATTTTTAACTCTCAGCTCTCAGAAAGTGATAAACTGTATCTTTACTTGGCCCTTATCTCTTGTACAGTTAAAATGTATTTCACCTGGAAATGTCAATATAGTGTACCTTTTAAAAATTATTTTACACAATTAGACCGTAATTAGCTTTTATAGTAAGGCTTTAAAAGGTAGCCCATAATACGAGCACCTTTCTAGTTAAAAGATGCATACTAATGATACAAAAGTTGCACCTAAGTGATGAGGAAAGATACAGTTTAGTGCCATTTTGTCTGAGAGTGTATATGGAATATAGGCCTAGCTTATACTGCAGCAAGCATCTATGGCTTTTACAGCGATGGCAACCTGATGTGTTGAGAACCTGGGTAACTTATTTACAGGGTGGAGGTGACGTGACCTGATTTACTAGCCTGCGAAGTGTATTGCACCTTCATCTGTAACCCAGGAAACACCTATGTGTGTGTGTATTAGACATGTAATGGTATGAAAATTTCCTATCACGATTATCGTGAGCAAAACTATCACGGTTATCAGTATTATCACGGTATTGTGAAAATGTACAAAAAGTATTGATGCACACACTGAAATCATTTAAACAGGTTTTATATTTGAAAATCAACAAACAGCAAATAAATTTAGCAGCATAAACATAACATTAAAGGTGGCACCATGTAGCCATGAGAGGTAAAAGTTTATCCAAAATCTCGGAAGCGCTGTCACCGCCTTCTGCCATGTTTTCACGTTCAGAAAACATCAGTGTTGCTTGCTGCGCCTGTGTCAGACTCATGCTGGCTGCTTGTGGACAGCAGTTATTGCGAGTATTACAAATCATGATTAATCGTGCACGGTTTTAGCGATAAATAAATGTTACACGGTAATACTAACCGTCAGGGAATTTTATTGTGAAACCTGTAACCGTTTCATCCCTAGAGAAATTAAATGTGCATGAAATCTTTGTTTCTATCCTGGATGTAATCAATCAGCAATTTTATGTATGATTTTCCAGTCACACATTGTTAAGATGTTTTTAGTTATTTTTAGTGCCTTTAGTGACCAAAGACAGCCAATGACAAAGTTCCGGCAGAAATATTTGCTTCAAATGTCAGAGTGACCTCTGGTGTGATGTGTGTTTAAAAGCCACCAATAGGTGGACAGGGATAGAATAGGATGATGCAAAATTTATGGGACAGCTACAAATGGCAAACTGTAAATTCCTCATTACCTCAAGCTCACCTTGAATATTTCTGTTTATGCAACCCAGTTTTCTGCATGAGACTGATTTCATTCTGATTGATGATGAAAGCAGAACTTAGACCTGCTATTAAAGAAAATTACTACCTAGAGTATCTTCATCATATAATCTGACATGGAGTACACATATTGTTTTGCAATCTTATAAAATTCAGCAAAGATTTTATTGGGATCATCTTATATAATCTGATAAGTAATAACCTTAAAAGACTGCTGTAATCCTACAATCGAAAATCTGCTTACTATCTTAGCAGAAGCTACCAGTTTACCTTCACATAAGAAGAAAGCTTATTTCCCCTACTTTTTTGACTAAAGTATTCCTTTAACATGATGTGCGACACCGCCAGTTGTATGTTATGTATTTATACACCAGATTTAATTGTGTGGCGAAACAAATGAACGTTTCTCATTGAGCGGCAAGATCAGTGAATCCTCCTCATCTGGCAGTTACAAAAAGGCTATTCTGTGTGTTGTTACATAGCCTAAAAGCCCTGAGAGAAAGCTTTGTCACGAGCCAAATTGTAGAATAGAAAGCTCACTTCTTTCCCCTCCTAAAACATACAAATTTGTTCTGCTGCACAAAATCACACACACAAGAGATACTTTTGTGCAACTGCAAAGAGTACAGGAAATGCTTTTGGCTGTGGTCTCCTCCATAACATTTGCCCAACAAATGCGCTGTGTGCACGTACCGCTATTCCTCACATGAGAAACAAACATTCAGTCAAAATCACACCTCTGATGAGTGTCCCAGTTTCTGGTGTCTCATTGTTATGCAGCTTCTGGTCACTATCACCTTTAGCTAATTACATCCCTAGTAGGCATTTTATTTTTTCAAATTATACAGCATGAATTATTAATCTATGGCTTGTTTAGTGGCACACTTGAATAATTAATTATGCCCCAGGCTTCGGCAGACCTATGTGGCCTAAATGGGGGGGAACAAAAGCATATTATATATTTTTGTGTTGTTTGATAGTGAAGAGACAGTGATGTCTTAAAACACACACTCCTACCTCTGGAAATGAGGAATGACTTACAAACACGGTTGCATAAGCAGACCTGATGAAAGCAACACATCCTTTATTGCATGTAGTTTTATACTTGAAAGTCAAGCAAAACATACATTTACTGTTTAAAAAGAACCACGAAGGAGTATGGAGTGGGCAGGGCAAGAAAAGATAGTGGAAGCAAGTATCAGGTGCATTTACTTAGTCACACCCTTTCTCACCTGAGGCAATCAAGGTACACACACACACACACACACACACAAGGTTGCATGTCCCGCCTGGAAGCTTTCTAGCTTTGCTCCCATTCGAGTTATTTATAGATGCTTTTTAACGTGGAGATGGCAGCATTACACCTCCATGAAGGTGAGTTTTAGTTCTACCACTACCACTGGCCTTTTACCTTGAATCACTCTGTGGTCAGTCAAACATTTAGGAAAAGCAAGTATGAGCACAACTTCAGCTGCATTTGTAATCAAACTATAAAATGCTTTAGATACTGCATATCTAACTGGTAGTGCTAGTTGCCTAGTTTGGTGTTTAATACCCATCATTGAGCTCACAGTTGCTCCTTTTCACAGTTTTATTACTGTAGCAGTATTGAAATTTTTACATAAGTACACTAAGAACAGCTGTTGTTCCTCTTGACATTCCTTATGACCATGAAATGTTTTTATTTGCACTTGTGTAAAACTAACCACAAATGACAGTGCTCGACAGTTGGTTGCTGCCCAGTAGTTGCTTGGACAAAGTTCAAAACCATATTCCTGCACCACAGTTGGCAATGTTCTCATGTCTTGGTAGAAGCTTGTTTCGGAATTTCAACACAGAGTGCGTGCATGCTATATGGCTACCTTAACTTCTTTAAAAATGCATTCAGCACTGACTTAGATTACCACCCCTTTTTTTTCTTTTTTTTAATCTCAGGCTTTATCTTAGGCTCCAGACACAGGTGGGATCCTCATTCTCCTTGTGAGACACTGTTGAGGTAAAATGTAATATAAGTGGTGTTTTATGGCAGCAGAGTAATACAGTGAGCCTTAAGTTTTGACCTGATTGTGTTCCTTTAAAGTTACTGTGCTGTTCTCATCTCTGCTTTTTGCAATGAAGAGTTCATATCTCTTCAACCTTGCCTCACCTTGTACGATTTCTTCAAAGGATTCTCCCTTTGATCTCAGGTGATGTTATTCACGCTGGCTAAAACAGGGGCTTCTCTGAAGGAGCAGAAGGATAGATCTTTTTGTCTCGTCTACATGTGTAGCTCAGTTTCTGTCTCCATTTAGGACCAAAAGCTGATTAGACTTGTGCTTTGAAATGAATACAAAAGAGATGGGTGCAATATGAAGATATGTTATCAGTATGTGCTACCACAGTGCTGCTGAATTCTTGAATCAGATGCCTTCAGCACTGGCTTAGGTGTTGATTAATTTTCTCTAACCGCAGCCTTGTTTAGTAGTGCTGTTTGGAAGGCATATCAGCATGCTAGCTAATAGTATTACTAATGCATTTTTCTAATACGTTATCCTTTCTAAAGTAACAATTTACATGCTGATTTGTATGGGGCATACTCAGTCTGATCTACGATCATAATCTAATTAACTTGTTTATTAAAATAAACAAATCAAGGAAAATAAGTTTTCTGTAAGGAGATATCTATGTATTATTCATGAAAGGAGTCTTCAGTGTCGGTGCTTTGTAACAGTCAGGAAGTTTCTGTAATGGCAAAGTCTTAAGGGCAGAGGATTTTGCTCCTTGTGGTTTCCCTGAAACATAACATAAGCTGCATTTTTGTCTAATTACCATTTTTGTCTGACTTTAAAATATTATTAAATGTCCAGAGTAAAGTCATGCAGTAATAGTTATGTCTCCCAGCAGGACAGAGTTTAAAATGGACTGAGTATGCTGAAGCTTTTAGGATTACGTTTGGAGTTGCTGAAAATTTAATTAAATCCATCCCAATGTACTTGTGTTGCTTTGTATGTTTGTAAACATTGAATATATCTACATTTTAATCTAATCTATTTATTTCCTGCTCAGTGTGTCCTTTTTAGTATGAATGAATGAAAAATACATTTTTAATGCTGCAGTTATTTTCTGCTTGTTTTAAAGGTCTTTTGGGACTAGACTCGGCTATGATATAAAGCCATTTCCTGTCGTTGTGCTGTTGTAATGATGGATTAGCTTTGGTGCAGATAATTGCTTCCACCATGCTGTCTGTCTCTTCCGTCTTTTACTGAATTCAGCATATGGTTTGACTGCTGCATACTCGATAATCTGATTGGTTGCTGCCTGATGATATTCACTTCTCCTTTGTAAAATATGAAGATATTCTCTCCACCCATATTGCCTGCCTTGTGCTTTTTGACATTACACTTTGCATTGCTTAAGTCATCAAATCTGTCTGAATAAATGTTTGTTTTTTCATATATTTGCTTTCCCAAAAGCAGTCAACATTCCTTCATGAATATTATTGCAACTGATGTCTGGGCTTATCTTTCGTTAAAATAGAATTTGAAGTCTCGTATCCATGTATAGCTTTCCAATACAGTGAACATGTAGTTGTCGTTGCGGCCATCTTAAAACCAGATTTGCTATCTTTCTTGGAACAGCTCACTGTTACTGAGCCAGACAGTGGTTGTTGTTGTTTGGTGGGTTGTTGGTTTTTTTTTGTTTTGTTTTGTTTTCTAGGTGAGTGTGTGACGATTTAGTCATGAAGTTTACAGAACCTGAAGAGTTAAGCTTCCTGTATTTGCTATCTACGGTAGCTTCAGTGGAAGAACAAAAGAAGAAAAGGTCACACACCAGATATGTCAACTACATTTGATATAAGGAGGAACTTGTCTTTTTTTTTGGGCTGATGGTTTGCTTCTTAACCATTTCAGAAATACATTTTTTGTATGCACATCAAATCCTCTTTTATTGTTTTGCTAGTGAGTCATGTCTTCTTGAGCTTCAGCTTGAGCAAAAAATAAATCATTATATTGTTATGGCAATATTTTTTGGATATAATGCCAAACTCAAATGGAAATGACACATTTTAATTTTTTTATTTATTTATTTATTTATTTATTTATTTATTTATTATATGAATTAAAGAGCTACACTGGAATTACTGCTCAGTCCTCTTTTTCATGACCTCACTGTGATAACAATGTACTGGAGCCTTCTTTCAGCTTTTGATACGGAGTACTTGAGGGTGGGGGAAGCATTTTTTCCAACAGAGCCTATGTCTGAGTCTGTGTGATTTGTAATGAGGGAGAAAAAACTCCACTAGATGCTAGGATTTCATCATATCTGTAATAATACGTGTTTGTAGGCAGCTCACAAACTCGTGTATAAAGCTCTGTAAAGAATTGAATAGCTTTGGAGCTTTGTTGTGCAGAGAACTGTGGGAGATCAGAGAGAGCCACAGACAGAACTGGAATTTGCACCAGTGTGCTTCCCATTTGGCAGGATGTCGTGAGTGGGGAGCAAATCAATATCAATCCAACTCTTCAGAAAATTAAATGACACCAGTGACACAGCTCTCCACAATGGAGGTGTTCAGTCTTAGTAGCAACCCTGTGTGTATGTGAGCAATAGCTGGAGTAAGAAAAAAAGCAATGCTTATAGACGGCATCTCGTCTTTTATTGTTTTTGCCTCCTCGGAGTTGTTTTGTGGGTTATAGAGGGCAGGAATGCATTATGCATGCGTAATCTTTTGCAAACACTCTGGTTTTTCATGTCAGTCTTGGTCAATGAAACTGTGGTGAGAATTTTCACACTTGCCCTTTGCCTTGCAGCATGAGTCAAGTAAAACACTGCAAGCTCTGACTCCAAGATAGGATGTCCTTTCAACATGCTTATGTTTCGTGTGTGTGTGTGTGTGTGTGTGTGTGTGTGTGTAAATATATATAAATATATATATATCATACCTACCTCCTGTTTCCATATGCTTTCACTCAGGGTATTCTGAGGTAAGCATCCAAACAACAATTTGGATGCATGAGAATTGAAAAATATGTACCGCCCCAGTTCCTCCCACTCCTATCTTTTTTTTGTCCCCTCCAGATAATCATGTCTCCATTTGTCCTCTGTTTCCAGAAAACATGGATTCCTTCAGCACGAAGAACCTGGCCCTGCAGGCCCAGAAGAAGCTTATGAGCAAGATGGCTACCAAGACGGTGGCCAACCTGTTTATCGATGACACGAGCAGCGACGTGCTGGATGAGCTGTACCGTGCTACCAAGGAGTACACGCGCAACCGCAAGGAGGCGCAGAAGATAATTAAGAACCTCATCAAGATGGTGGTCAAATTGGGCGTGCTGTACCGCAACGGCCAGTTCAGCAGTGAGGAGCTTCTGCTCATCGAGCGCTTCCGCAAGAAGGTGCACACTCTGGCCATGACTGCAGTTAGCTTCCACCAGATCGACTTTACCTTCGACCGGCGTGTCATGAGCAGCCTCCTGAACGACTGCCGCGAGCTGCTGCACCAGGCCATCAACAGGCATCTCACAGCCAAATCACATGCCCGCGTCAACCACGTCTTCAACCACTTCTCCGACTGTGATTTCCTGGCAGCACTCTACAGCCCCTCTGAGGTCTACCGCACCCACCTGCAGAGGATCTGTGACGGCGTGAACAAAATGCTGGACGAAGGCAACCTCTGACCCTTTGTTTTTCTCACTGAGCTATTGTTATATTCTGTTGGGTTTTTATTGTATGTGAATATTTTCACTTTCATATTTTTATGTAGTGTGGCTTTTTGTTATTTTTAACACAGCACCCTTCATCGAAGCTCTTTCTGACTCGTTCTGAGTGGGCTGAACAGCTGTGTGTTTATCGCGACAATACAACACCCGCGTTTAAACCATTAAAAGACGCGCATAACCCAGACTTTAAACACTCGCTCATATCTGGAAGAATTGTTCAAGGGTGCTGGCTGAGTTTTAAAGTTGAAGTAGCACATGGACATGCTTTCCCAAAGGTCCGTTCTTCTTGATGAGAAGATGTATTATAAAACTTGTCATTTCATGTGCTAAAATAATCAAGCTGAAGCAGATTTTACAGTTTTGCTCTAGCATTAGTTTGAGGTTTACATTGTACACTTTCATGTTCCTGCTTGAAAAACGTCAGCTCCAATTGTCCTCAAAAGCCCAGTGTAAGCAATCTCTCAATGCAAACATTCATAGTCTTCATGTCTAATACCTGTGTGAGTCACATGAGAATGCATGAATTGAATGGAGCTGTATGTGGAGGAGAAACCGGTTTAGTGAAGTCTGAAATGGTCAGTTCCTTGTCATGTTTTTATTCATTTTTTTGCTGTGACAGATGCCCTTTTCACCCTGATGCAGTTCCTCAGTGGGAATGAAGGCAAAATGATTAATTGTACTACTATTTCATAAGTTTGTTTTTATATTTTATTACTGGGCCTTTTTCTGTTTTGTTATACTTTTTATTTAATTTTTTTGTGTGTGGCTATCCGTGAGTTACTACAGTGACCTCCATGGCTCTGATTAAGACACCGTGTAAATGAAGCAACTCTGCCAAAGAGATGCTAAGCAGCATTTTATTTTAAGTGTAGGAAGGAACAAACCCCAGTAGCTGCTCTAGGGGTTCAAGTTCCCGGAAGCAGCACATGACACTTCAGCAGCCTGTGCCCTAATATATTTAAAGATGTGATGTAAGAGTTGATTTTGAATCTTAAACCACTTACATTTCCCTGATAAATTGAGCAGCTGTTGACGGACCTACGTGAACAGGATACTCCGTTTGTGTGCAGAGATCCTGCCCAATGCATCCAGGTGAAACAAATGTTTGCTTTCAAAGTTATCACCATCTTGCATTGCATATCTATTGTATAACCAAAGAAGGGTGTTATTACTACTCACCATCCAAAGATAAACATGACCCATAAATGTTTTACAGCATGTATGCACTTATCAGTAGTTATATTCTCTTTTTTTTTTTCTTCTTTAAATAAATGATGTATGTTTTAAAAAAAAAAAAAAATGGAATTTGTCCCCACCTGACACTAAAGTTTATAGTCATGAAGGCAACAAGCTTGAAGTTGAGTGAAAACCAACCTAATAGTAAACACAGCACTTCTTCTCAGGATTGAAGCCGACTCGCACACAAAAGGATTAAAGAGTCCCGAATTGCTAACCACCGAAAAGACTTGTAGGTGGACTTGTAGGTGTTTTTTGTCTGATGTGCTTTCACCTTTCCAGACCGGTTGTATAGAAGTACATACATATTTTATATATATATATATATAAAGGAATGCTTATTTTTAATTGACCTGTTGTTGATGTCTCTTTTTCTTAATGAGGGCTAAATAGCTTGTCAGGCCTGAATTAATCCTCCTAATCCACAAACTGTGTAACTGCTTTGTATGGCTATGATTCACTCAAGCAAATCAGCTTGGGCTCTCTTTTTTATTTATTTTTTTATTATTATTTATTTATTAACTTCATATGGTCACGCAGGTCCAACGAGTGATATGTGATCTAATTACCTATTCAGCTGTGTTTAGGTTGCACTGAGAAAGGCTGTAGTTCATGACTCAGAATCCTCTTCTTTTTTTTTTTCTTTCTTTTTAAGCTAACTTATTTATATATTTAGGGAAGCTGTTGGCTTGTGAGTCAGTTCCTGAAAGACAAGTAGAAATGAAAAAGGAAATGACCCACTGAGCCTGAAAATGAGTCTGCCTATTGACGTCCATGTCACTTTGCACTGTATTTAAGAATCCAATTTAGAACAACAAGACTGCTGCCAGAATACTGTTCATTTAGCAGTTGATAAGGTTCAATATAGCATTGCGGTACGTCAGCGAAAGGACATTTTTAGTGTGAAGAATGAACCGAGAGCCATGCTTCTGGAAGCAGGAGGCTATGAAAACGTCTGCACGCATTGTGTCATTTATTATTCCCCTCACAACTTGCGGATTGCCTAGGTGACATCCTCTCCATCCTGTATGCCGATGCCTCTCCCCTCAGGCTGCTGCTACTTGAGATGTGACTGTTACCTGAGACTCGGCTTCTTAAGACAGGCAAATTCTTTTTGTTTTCCTTCAACTCGAAGATCATCCACTGAGAATAGTCAAGACTGACATGTTTGTCTTAAGCTGAAAGTGCTGAGAAAATGCCAGAAGTGATGCAAAAAAGATGGATTGCACTCGCAAATTTGTTAATATTCTGAATGTGTTTTCTAAAAGTTATGAACGAAGGGCAAGGTCAAAATGAACAAGGTTCTGGTTCTTGGTAGTTGCAAGCTGCGTTTCATTTTGGGGTTCTTTTTCAAGTCTCAGATTTATTTAAATAAAACCCTCTAATCCCCAGTAGTGCTGCACAACATAGAGCAGGTCCATAAATATTTGGACATTATTATGGATATTTTTAGCTGTCTACCACAGTATAGTGGAGTTTAAATAAAATGAATGTATATGAACTCAAAATGTAGACTTTCATCTTTAATTTAAGGGTATTTACATCCAAGTCAAGTGCACGGTGTAGGAATTGCTGTACTTTTTTTAAATGAGTTCCTTCACTTTTTAAGAGACCAAAAGTGATTGGACAAACTAACAATAATAAATTAAATTAAATTTTTAATGGGTGGTTGCAAATCATTTGTAGTCAATGACTGTCTGAAGCAATAGACATCACCAGACACTGGGTTTCTTCCTTGGCGATGCTCTGCCAGGCTTTTACTGCAGATGTCTTCAGGATATGCTTCTTCTTGGGGCATTTTGCTCACCTCAATTGGATTCAGGTGAGCTGATCAACTTGACCACTGCAGAACTTTCCATATCTTTGCCTTAAAAGATGTCTTGGGTTAAAATACGCTTCGGGTCATTGTCCATATGCAGCGTGAAGCACCATCCAATGAGCTTGGAAGCATTTGGCTGAATCTGAGCAGATAATATAGCTCTATACTCTTCACTAGTCTGGAACCTACAGCTATGCCAAACTCAAATTCACTGAGATCACATTTTCCCACATTTTGATGTGAACATAAACTGAAGCTCTTGACCTTTATTTTATGCATTGTGCTGCTGCCACGTTATTGGCTGATTGGATAATTGCAAGAATGTGCAGGTGTTCCTAATAAAGTGGACAATGAGTGCATGTTTAATCAGATTCTGTGAGCGCTCTGACTAATATTTGGCCTTTCCAGGTTCCTGATAAGTTGTCTGTGGGTTTTTTGATAAATTGTGACATTTAGATGATCCAAAAAAAACAATTAGTCTCCCAAACCGTAAAACTGTGATGCAACACAATTTCCATCATTTTAAAGCTATGTCTATATCACAATCACTAACAATATACAGTAACTAATATGCTACATTTGTATAAAGCTTGCAGGCCAAGTTCCAAGGAAAGGTCCAGTCTTTGTTCAGCCCTCACTTGCAAAATGCATGCTGCTTCCTTTTACATTATCATTAACCAGGTGCTTCAGTGACAGGCAGAAAGTGTAGAGTTACCCAACCTCCTGTAAACAGAGGATACAGCTTTCAAACGAACACAGGCTTATGCAATTGAAACTGAAGTATCCCCCCCCCCCCCCCCCCCCCAAAGTCAATTTTGTCATCTCTCACACACACAAACCATGCAGATAAATACCAGACATTCCAAATCATGATGCAAAAAAGAAAACGACACAGGAGTCCCAGTCCCATTAAAGTGACTACTTAAAGTATAAGTGGGACTAATATGAGACGAGCAATAAATAAAACTCATGTATTATGTTATAAAAATGACTGTCCAAATAATTAATTGTTGTTGCCAAAACCTGTTGGTTTATTATACAATCTGGGAATGTAGCTATAGCGGGAGACTGTGTGTGGCAGGCTGTTAGAAATATTTCCTTTGCAGCTGAGCATGTAACAACACACACTTGTCCAAACTGAATTTGTGATCAAGTGCAGTGTGAAGCTTTCCAGCTATTTCTGGCTCTCACATGCAGCAAGTGGGTGATGAGTTTGAAGGCTGACTGTTTACAGAAAGCAGAGCTTCATTACTTGAGTCCCAAGATGGGCCCTTTGACCCCATCGCTGTGAGGGGTTAGCAAGACTGAAGAACGTGCTTTTGAGAGCTTCCTCAAAGGAGCAAATCAGCAACACTCATGGAGATGGCTATTGTAGCTTTTGGATTTTTCGCTGATTTTAGTTTTCAATCATTCTGCCTCAAACAGTTATATTTACACAGGAAAGTGTATCACTCGCTGCATATGTTCCATGTTGGTTTGTTTAAAAAAAAATTTTTTAAATAATAAAAAAAAAATTACTGAATCAAATAATCAAGATTTGTACTTGACTTTTTCTCCTCTGGTTTTTACTTAAGCGTAATTAGCACTAGACTATGATTAAAATGTCAAGAGGCTTAATGAAGAGAATTAATTTATTAAGATTAAGAACATGAGAAATGGTTTTGAATTGAAATTGAAAAGAATAAGCCTAAAAAAGTCTGCTATTATTCTAGGAAAACAGCTTATTTTTAAGGAAAATGTTGTAAAATGCCGTGTGGAAAAAAATATGGAAAGATCCAGTCTGGCAAGATGTAGACATTCTTTTTTTTTTTTTTTTTAAATACTTTCTTTTATTCCTTGTGGAGAAGCTGTGCGTGTTCTATCCCTTAGAGAAAGAGAGGGAGGAAGAGAGAGATCCTCCCTCCCAGAGGTTATCCTTGCTTTAATTGTGGCATATGAAGCAAGGGACAGACTCGAACAGATCAGAGATAAGAGCTGCAACACACGCAGTCACAGTGCTGATGGTGGATTTTTTTTTTTAAACCCTGACTGAAGTCGACTAGATCCTGCCACTGAGTGAGGGAGAGAGAGGGAGAGAGAAAGGGGAACAGCCATGAGAAGGAGTGGGAGGAAGAAAGCGCCAGAAAGGGAGTGAGTGCAATGCGTGAGGGGAAGCAAGAGAGAGCGAGAGGGAATGGGGTGGGGGAGAGCAAGCGATGGAGAGACAGGAAACATGCAACAGCCACTGAACCTGGAAGACAGGAAGAGTGGAGGAAGCGGTGGAATACAGAGGCTCTCAGCCAAATGCAGGGGCAATGGAATACGAGCAAAGGCAGCATGTGCTTGTTGAGGAGGAGGGAGGGAGGCTGTCAACGGTCCAGCAGCAGAGAACAACGTGGGGATAATATCAGAAACAGGCACTGACGGGAAACGGAGCGAGAGGGTGGGGGTGTAAGCCAAGGAACATGCTGACGAAAAAGTTTCAGGCTTCAGGACGGATAGAACTTGCATGACAATACCATCCAGCCAGGAGTGGTGGGAAACGATGCATGCGGGAAAGACGAATCTGTTCCGGAGTCTCAATATGAAGCTTCTCACCTGCCTCTGTTATGTTTACTGATACCAGAAGGCTTGGGCGACATACCATCCCATGTCACTTCTGGCTCCCACAGAAGAAGACCAAGATGGGACACTCAGCAAAGACTGGGAAGGAATCTTTGTTTAGTTTTGAACCTGAGGAATACAAGATGGGTTCTCATGGATCTAAGCAGACGGTCCATAATGGATACAGTCACCATTCTAGGGTATCTCTTACCACTCTGAAGTGGCATACGAAGCTCTTTAGGACTGGTGAGAGCTGTCAAACTGATTCGAGCAGTATGAGGTGGCGTAAGTGTCAGGGGCAGGGATTACAACACAACAGCGCCTCTGTGAGGGACGGCTCAAGAGAATGCAGCTTTGTGGAAAACTTCCACCAAACCCAGACTCCCCTCCCTTTGAGGAAATGTGCTCTGGATTTGCCGACGCAGTTCATAGGTCAAAGAAACTGTGGAGTGCCTGTTTGCGTGGTGGCACAACAATCCGACTCTGTCAGAAAGTCACAGGCGCCTGGGCAAACTGAGGCAAATGAACACACCTTTGACAAACGTCAGACGCCAAAAACCAGCTGCAGTAGAAATCCAGAACACTATAGTGTGGATAGCACAAGACAGAATTTCCCTAACTCAATGGGACATGTAGCAGAAGACAGTGATGGGTACAGGTCCATGCATGAAGTTTTCTTCTCTACAGAAGTTCCTCAAAACCTCACCATCAACCACAATAAGAGCTCTCAAAAAGGGGATTTGCAAAATATGTCAGACAACAGGGGGACGTCCCTGAGTGGAGATCCTTACGTCTTCAAATCAAAGAAAACTCAGAGGGTTCTCCAGGACCAGATCCGTAAAGTGGTTGTGAATCTTGAGGAAGTTCTCCGTGGCTTGAAGGAAGTGCATTTGGAAATGAAGGAGGTAAAATCTCTGGCTTAGTAAAATTTACAGATGTGCTAATAGATGTTTTTGATAACGACTAGAAGAGACATGTGCCTCACTGTAGAATTGTGTCTATTCATAATATGGGAGTTGTTAATCATGTATCAGTTACTCTTCTAACTGCATTGTAAAATCCATAAATTAAGTACTACACTCTGAGTTTTGAATTACAAAATAAAATTTAAAAAAAAAAAACTTTCCAAGGTGCTGTAGTTGAGAGAAAACACAGGGAGTACTGAAAAAAATGTGAACTACCTGCTCCATTTCTGAGGTGAATGCAGTGCTTGTAAATGATGCTGTGCTGCACCTTTTTTATCATCCATTGTCAGCTGGAGCAAATAGAGTGGGGCAGCTGGAAGGCAGGGCGACTGCCTATTTTTAGTTTCATGCTGCTGCGGCCTAATCTCATTTACACAAATGCATCCCATTGGTGTCCTTGTATGTTATCTTCATGTGGTACTGATTGTTTGGAATAAAACTGGGAACATGTTCAGGGATCTCAGGCTTTTGCAAATATTGCTGGATGGTTTGAGCAAAGCTGCCATATGGTGATGTCTTGCTCTGACACTCAGGTGGTCCAGCAAATTGACCAGCTGACCTCCATCATTGACCTGGGAGAGGAGGACAGCAGAGAAGCCTCTGGACGTTGCAGCCCTAGTGAGCAAGTTTCTGCATCAGAGGAAGCAAAGCATGTGGAAACCAGCATTGACAATTCTGGGTACACAAACAACCCAGGTCTTGTGTCAACTGTACCAAGGGGTGCCAAAAGGCTTGAAGCAGGTAGCAAAGACCATACACAGCGTGAAGGCCGCCTTAGAGTTGCACCACCAGCATACCCATCTGCACTTTCATCTATAAACAATTCAGGGCTGAAATTCAATCATGGAACAACAGCATCCCAAATTAATGGCCCAAAATCAGAGGCCAATGCTCTGTCTAGAAGCCAGAAGCCTCCTCCTTACCCCCTTAACAGCAGAACCTGGAGAGCAAATAAAGAAAAAACTCCCTGTTATGCAGGCAGAAGAAGACTGCTGTCCACAATTGTGTAATGGGGCAGCTGCTTGAGGGCAGCTAGGGGAAGATTACAGTTTGAAGAAGCTGGTATCCAAGGAGACCAGTAGTATTAAGTAAGTATGTTCTGAGCGTCGCTGCATGCAGCCGACTGAATCAGCACCTCACTATTCAAACACGATTCACTCTGAGTGCATGTTAAGTATGCACCATGGTGTGTCTGCATACTGTATGTATGTGTTCAGCTGTGCTATTTGAGGCCAACTTGTCACAAAAAGTCAGGAGGTGCTTGTACATTAGTGCCAGTCTAAAGAGACATTTTGAGAAGTATGTAATTACATAATCAATGCTTTTTTTTTTTCAGGTAGTAACAATTTATAATCTGAAATAAGGATTTTTATTTATATTAGTTTTGACAGTAGGAGATTTTACAATATAGTTTAGTCATCAAGGTTTACAGATTAGAGGTGAACCTATCTCAATTTTTATATGACTGAATCATTTAAGGGGTCATTGTATTGGGAAAATCTACCACCACATGTACCACATCACATTTGTATTGCTGGTCTATTCATGCATCTTTAGAAACTTCTTTATTCTGGTCAGGGTCATAGTGGAGCCAGAGCCTGTCCCAGATACACTGGGTGTGAGCCAGGAATATACCCTGTTGGGATGGCAGTTCATTACAATACACCATGCACACACACATTCACACATGCATTCACATGTAGGGGCAATTTAGCATGACCAATCTACCAGTTTTTGGGAGGTGGGAGGAAACCGGAGAACCAGGAAGAAACCTACACAGACTGTGGTAGAAATCCATACAGACAGGAACTGAACTCAGGACTGAACCAGGGACTCTAGAGCTGTAAGGGAGCAACACTACCCACTGCACTACTATGCCGTCCTTTATAAGTATATTATTATCTAGTAATGTTATCAAGAATTGTGACTTTCCCATTGTACTCGGTCCTAGTAAGCACGGCCTCTCCGGCTGACATTTCCAGTGGAGAAGGTGTGGCCTCCCATGCCTCAAAACTAACATTATGTTTGGATTAAGATAGATCAATGTTGCACAATCCTGAAGGTATCAAACCATATTAAATCTAATAAATTTACTAAATATATCTAATGACCTCAGACCATGCATTAAGCCTTGTTTATTCGATAGTATTGGAAGCAGAGATCTCATCCATAGTTGTGCAGTATGTTCTCCAAATGTTTGACAGGAAATCAAACACGTGCATATGAGCTTATTACTTAAATCCCATGGTGCGAAATCTGGGCAGCATTTATTGCTATGCATTTCATGATACGGGAATAAAAATAGGAAATGTTATTATTTAAGTGAACAACTCTGAATTAGCTTCATTACAAATAACTCAATCATCTGAAAGCAGGCCTCTTCAGTCAAGCATTCGGAGCCCAGCTGGATATTTCAGGCTGAAATGCTGCATCTTACGATTAATTGATTAATGTGAACACCTGGAGGAACACCAAGATGGCAGAGCTTTGGCTCCAAACCACAGGGGGAGAGGAATAATGGATGTGCTATTGTACAGAACACAGTTATATGCACAAACTTTTTGCTGACATGAGTAGAAAAACCTCATACCAAAACAGATAAATGAAACCACAAACAAAATAACAGAGCTGTATGTGAGCACTGCTTGCATTAAGAATGAGCTTCCATTATCAGCAAGCATGAGGGCATTGTGAAGCTACATTCGAGCTTAAAACGGTAAAGTGGTTTAGAATCACAAAACTATAACAGCTGTTATAGTGATCACAATTAGTTTTGCATGCAAATTATGGTTAGCTTTGTAAGAAATGAAACACTTGAGGGTGGGTGTACTGTTACAGGAAATAATCCAGGACTGGGTGGTGTGATGCCACCCTAAAGTGGATTATTTTCCAGTAACATGTTCCACCGTGTTCCACTTACCATTGCAATTTCCAAAGATTATTTATTAAAGAATGAAATGTAGTGCTTTTTAAACATTTAAAGATACATTTAATGTTGTGGAATGTCTGCAACACAAATTACACATAAGACATTTCCGCTACAGCAACTCGTTTTTTTTGTCTCGTTAATGGGACAAAAAAAAAAGCTTCTCATGTTACCAAGAAACTGACGTTCTTCTGAAAATGTAGTCTGTTACAAACCACTGACACCAGAGACTCCTTCCTAGCATTTGAAATACAGATAGCACTTCTTTCAGAGTGGCTGCTGGAAATCAAAATCTTGAATGAATCAAAATATTCTAACCAATCAGATTCCAGAATTCAAAAGCACTGTGGTATTATATTCATCACTGCAGTATTTTGCTGTTTAGAATGAATAGCTGTGTGTAGTACACCTACCCTAAAATCATTATTAGCAAATAGAAATAGCAATTAGGTAAAGTGAATTGAATTATATTTTCCACCATGTTGCTCCATTGCATGCATCTCACTCAAGTTCAATCAGGGCTGTTTCTTGAAGCTCTGGGGGCCCTTAGCACCCCCTCTGCCCCAGTCATACTTCTCAAGTTTCAGACCACCAGGAGGCCCCGTACGAAAGCCTGAACCACAGTAACAACAATGAGGTCAATGTACCTTAGTGTCAGTTTGCATGATGCGCAGAGTCCCTAAGGGTTTATACTGTTTACATCTAGAAACTGCCCTGAGTAAATGTTATAGCATTTTAAAGTCTAGTTAACTCCAAAATTGGATTTAAATAGGTCATTCCGACTTTAGCACAGTACCATCACTGACATTTTGATAGTCTGCATCTAATTATAAACTGAATTAATTAGGCATATGTCTGTTTTACTAATGCACATAGCTATCAACTTGATTTTAAATAAATAAATAAATAAATAAATAAATAAATAAATAAATAAATAAATAATAGTAATAATAATAATAATAATAATAAAGTGTCAAATTCACTGTGTGAGGAAATCACACTGTATTTACCACCACATTTATACTGGCTCCTTATACAACATTATCTTTACAATAGGATAGCCTAGGCAAGATTAAAAAGTAAGCAAAAAAAAATTTTTGCTGAAAAATTCAGTTTTGCTTAAATATATTTATGGTTTCTTAAAGTTGTGTTTAAGTATGGTTAAGAAATAAAAACATTGTTGGCAAAATCAGACAGATCTTCGGTCAAAAATACATGTTGTAGTTTGGTAAGTACCAACATGAATATTTTGACCACAGCCTTCTGTTGATTAAAAAGAGGGTGATGATCCCACAATCCATGATCAACTTATTTATTAAAATCTGTTTACACCATTACTAGATCATGATAACAGAAACTGAAAATATTTTTCTATGTCAAAGTGTGGTAGAAAAGTAGAACCTCCTGTTTTGTTTTGTTGTAATCCCCTTCAGGCGCAGGCAGATGACAATAATGCTTGTTTTTGAAAGTGGAGGAATCGAACAACAGGAGGAAAAAAGAACATATTTCATCTCTTCTTCTGGCTAAATCTCCGCTGCTCAGTGATGTCAGGGAACAGTTCAGTAACAGAGCTTCCAGGACTAGACCAACATCCATCCACTTATTCCCCCTTTAGTAAGGGTAAGCGTCTCAGAGTTCAACCAATCAGAGCTCGTCATGACGTGTCCTACCAATGACGGTCAGTTTGGAGAGTTCAGCCCGGAATTTTCCATCTTTGTGAGTCACTGAAGGAAACAAAAATCAAAAACATGAGCAACCTCAGCAGGCAATGGTATCTCAGCTGTTAAGGTTCTGCACTAGTGAACAGAAGTTTATACGAGTTCACTACCACTGAGCCAATGTTGGGTGCTTGAATGAGACGCTTTAATGCTAAACAGCACTTCTGTATGACTGACTTGATTTGAGTTTCACTTGTGTAATTACAGTTTGTATTAAAATGTGTCTGCTGAATGAATAAATGTAAATGTGAATCTCAGGGCTCTCTGCAATTACATCCATCACAAACTATGGCTTCAAGGATCAAAGTGGCTCTCAATCACAGATACAATCATACTGTCAGAAGAGATAAAAGTGAAAGCTGTGTTGCAGAGCAATACAACATCCAGATTTTGCCAAATGACAGGCACACCTGGGACAACAAAGGATCATAAATCAAACAAAAACAACATAAAAAACAGCAATGCCTTTCTTTTCTGTTCATTGCTTGATGTCCCTGGCAATTATGTGCATTTGTGCAATTAAGTTCAGCTAGTACTTATTTGTTTATTTATTTATTATACTGTAAAAATAACAGTAATTTACACTAAGCAATACAGCATTCCAACTCGGATGTGGGAAATCTGAACTCAGAATTACATCATTTTTTTAGTTCGGTGTGATCAAGCTACAAAGTGGGGAAAAAACGCCTCCTGTTATTAAGAAGCTACCAGCTAACATTAGTGATCATGAGCTTACAATATATTTACTTTCTCAAAACTGCAAACGTATACGCTACCCAGCCATAAGTCACTTAGTAGCAGTCTCGTTTACCACATCAACTCTCCCAGTATCCCAGTGCCTGTGTTCAGTAGCCCATATTTTGCTTAAAAATGACCCCAATGAGCAATAGTAATGAAGCTGGCAAATCAGATCCGTGCCAAAGAGAAGTCGTAAAGTGCTTCCTTTTAGTGAAAAGGTGACAATTCTTGATTAATATAAACTAAATGCTGAGGTAGCTAGGATGTATGGTAAGAACAAATCTTCTACCCGTGAAATTGTGAAAAAAGAAAGAAAAAAAAATTGTGCCATTACTAAACTTTATCTTAGGTATGTACAGTATATAGTGTTCGCTACTATCCGTGGTTTCAAGCATCCGCTGGGGGGCTTGGAACCTATCCCCCGTGGATACAGAGGTCCTACTATACAAATTAAATAAAAACTAATTTCACATTGTGAAGTGATATTTTATTTAGTGATGACCGTGTGAATGGCCATGTTCACATGACGTCATATGCTGAACGCAGGAGTCAAGACACCTTCCCAACTTTCCGTGTAGAAATTACAAGTTGAGTAGGTGCTTCCTAATACGAGGTCATAAATTCAGTTATAAGATTCAGTCAAAAGCAGCACGGGTTTACATTGAACAGAGCACATTTCAATAAGGCTCCACCCTTGGTGACTCAGGAACTCTTGTCACTCACAGCATGATCAGGATGTGCAGTAATCAGCAATGAAGTCAGCTCACCTGTGGAATCACCAATTATGAACTCTTCTTCCTTCAGCGCCACATCCTTTAAACCTCCTCCAGCCGCCTGGGACTGGAGGGGAGAGAGAGAGAGAATGTTTTATTATTTTTCCATTATTTATATTCTTTTCAAACAGGTCTTTTTCTTTTTACACCAAGGAAGCCTGGGGCATGAGAAAACAACGCCTGCAATTTGATTTCTTATCAGAATGAATTCTTTTTTTGATGAGGCCATGCTCTGAAATAGCTCCAAAGAAAAGCCCACATCTGTTTGATCTGTTCGACATAACGAGGGTTAGGAGTCAAATGAAGGATTGATTCATAGCCAAGCTCAAAAGGAAAGTTTTATCCAAAAAGGAAATTTACACCATTTTCTTCTATATATAGTCCCTTTGCCAAGACATTTTTGGGATTTGAAGTTTGCTGCCTAGTTTTCTGCTGGAGCTACCAGGCTAAAGAGGGTAAAAACTAACAAAAGAGTAGTCAGATCTTAATAAGTCTCTGGAACTGTACTGGAGGGAAGAACAACATTTAACACTTTACTAAGAAGGATGGGTGTCATCCTGGAAGAGATCACTCCCATCAGGATAGAAATGTTTCATCATATAATGAAGATGATCAGCTAGAAGAACTTCATATTGAGTTGCAGTGATGCTTCAAATTAAGAGTACAAGTGGAGTCAAACCATTAGCCTCATACTTCCGGTGTTGAACTAAAGAAGCACATGTCTTGGCATTGTCTACTTTGGTTTTACAGGGAGGAAAATTGTGTAAATGGGTTATGTCTTTGCGGAAGTTATGACATAAAATATATTCACAATGAAAAAGTATCTACTGAATTCACTATCCATGTGTCATAACTGATGCACACAAATATATTCATAAACCTATTCAATGAGCATTTACACAAGAAATCTGATATTCAAAAAAAAACTACAGTTAAGTAAAACAAGAGCTCCAGAGTTTGTTGAAATTGACACAGATGTAGACTCACAAATATGAAGCTTGAGTGATAGGCTTCAAAGCACATAAATTACTCTAGTTACTCGAATTTTATATACAAATTATGTTGTCAAATTTAAATCAATTATTTATTTGCATAGCACACACAAATTTAATGTATATTTTGTGGAATTCATATTAATGACTTGAAAAAGCGACCCAAAAGAAACCCATTAATTAAGGCAAATAAAATTACCCGTTTAATTAGAACAAAATTATAGCCACAATATAAAAGAAGGTTTGTCTCTGATAGATGATGCACTGTAATGGCTGTGCTGCACTACTGGAAGTTTTAGTGCACATGTTTAGGAGGTGTTCTTTCACTATTTAGTTATCATTTTCGGCTCTCTGTGAGCCTTTTATGGAGTTTTGTGGGTGTCACTAAATGTAAATCAGCTGTGCCATAAACATGCTTGGTCATTTACAGCTGATCAACATTTATTAACATACACACATGGGTGTGAAGAAAATAAATGTTACAGAAACTCTTGCAAATCTGGCTGGAATTTTTTGTTTGGTTTAGCTTACGAAAACATTTAAGACACAACTTTACTAAAAACTGATAAACAAGACCCATTATGAGCACTTAATTTAACAATATGCATTAGATCTGATTTGTTACATGCCTTCTTCATGAAACTTTGAAGAAAATGCCGCATCTTGAGTGTTGTTCACAGGATGAATGATACTCACATATGCACTGGCGTATTCAATCTTCGCTCCTTTAATCTCAGCTTTGAACTGTGTGAAAAACAAGTAGGATTTCCCTTGGGGCCTTTGATTAAAAAAAAAAAAAAAAAAGAATCAATATATTTGCTTCATCTCATGATCCAGGATGCATGACAAGGTATGAAAACAAAACAAAGACTCAAGATGTCAACAAACTTCTGTGTGCATCACATCATTTCAGAGACAGAATCAGCACACCACCTGGTGTCTTAATGGAGCAGACCAACTAATGCTAATCTTCCTGATGGTGAATACATACAAACAGCCATCGATTACCATTATGCAAATAATGTATTGTGCATTTTCAAAATAAACCATGACTGTACAGGACCTCAGTTCTGACCGTATACATTAAACCTTCCCTGGAGATCCCAAACCTTACACCAACATGGGACTCTTACCTCCATACTGAGCAAGAGAAGAGTCTGTCATCATCACTCAAACCCACACTCATCAGCCATTGCTACAGGGAAAACAAACAAACAAACAAACACACACACACACACACACACATAAGCAGAATTTACATATTTCAAAAAACACACCAAATTTTTTTTTTAAACCAATGAAGTATACACATGAAAGTTCTAAGAGGATTTGTTGCCTGATATAATAATAGACTGTGCAGTGTTAATTTAATGTATCGGTATTTAAATGGTGAAGGGGTTGATTCTCTGTGCCACATTCTAAATAGCAAATTTCTGAAATGTTGATGTGTGTTCAAATGTTGAAATTTCTGAGGAATAAAAGCTGCAAAAATAAATAGTATTATCAAAAAAGCCATGGAGTGAGAATGATATGGCCCAGCCCAATGAGCCAAAAACAAAGGGCAATCTTACTGTCTCATTTTTTGTTTTTTGCAGTTACCACAGACAACGTATAAACAAAAACACTATAATTGTTTCACTTAGATCTTATCATTCTTATCCTGCTCTTGGAATTCCCCTATACTGCTGGTTAATGAGTCAGGTACTTTGTGATCAGGGAAAGTGCAAAAAAAAAATGTGCAGATGTCCTCCAGGGATGCAGCGGATGCAGCCTTTGCAAAGTATTTCGACTGAACCAAACATGCAAAAAAAATCCCACAGCAAAACTGATCAACGTGAAAAAAAAAAAGGCCGCAGTTCAGCAACACCAGGTTGTTGGTGGATTTTTGTGTGCCCTCCCCCCCAACTTACTGTATCTTATGCAGATCCTCTGCTGCGATTTATCCGATCAAGTGCAAAATGATTTTCATTGGCTAGTTTTGCTACTACTTATTAAAATAATTCAATGAAAAAAATAGAATGCTTCTTTGTCTAAAGACGAAAAGACAAAAGAACTCGTTTATTTCCAAATACAAAACAGAGGTGTCATCTGTTTGAAGTCAAAAGTAGTAACATGAAGCATTAGTCAAAAGTGGTCACATGAAACATGAACAATTCATTTAAACCATCACATTTATAGCCACCAACTAATCACTGTTCACAGTTAAGCATTAAAATGTAATGCTGAAGTCTTGGCTGATCCACTATATTTAGTTGAATACCCCCGATATAGATGTTTTGCCAGTCATCCAAGAGACTTAATCAGTTCTACTTTATGGTAAACAAAAGAAAAAAAGGGTTATAAAGAAGGGCATCTATATCAAACCAGAATAAATCATCTCTGAGCAAGACAAGTCTACACCCTACCAACAGGCTGATAAATATTTTTTCTGGCATGTTTATCATGGCAGCTATCACACCAATTCACCTCTCCAGACTGCAGCGTGAGGTCAGTCTCATGATGTCACAGGTGTGAATAGCAGTAGAGGGGATTTCCCACCAGTTATAACTGAGGTAGTGGGGTGGCACAGTTTGTATACATGTAGCAAGGGTAAGAGTATACTTAAGGGGTGGAACTAACTGGTTGTCTATGCAGTGGTACTCCAAGTGGAGGGCATAACCTGGGATTCAGTCCTTTTTTCTTTTCTTTTTTTTTGTTTCAGTGGTGGAATCACAATCCACCATTATCAATGCTGTATGCTGTTATAGTTCTCATTAAGTTCTTATTATTACTAGCTTGTTTGACTGATCACTTTAATTGAATGGGTTTAATATCTATGGCTCTAATAAATGCCCAAAATATAATTTTACACATTTAAATAATGTCTATAATATTTGAATACTCTGGGTGGGGAGGTTCTTTTTGTTCATTTTTCATTTGTGCAAAGCAAATGACAACATGGTGACATAACTGTATTGGCTTCATAGTTGCGCTATAGATTTGGCCAAAATGTCTACATCATAATTATTTAACAAAATCATCATGAATAGATTCAGAGATAGATTCATGAATTGGATAGCAGCATTACACCTCGCAGAGATGTGTGTAGGTTGTGTTGCCGGCCTCACAGCTCCAGGGTCGAATCTAAACTCAGGTTACTGTCTGTGAGGTGTACCATATGTGACTGAGTGGGTTTCCTCGGGGGATCTTTAGTTTCCTCACGTCTCTCAAAAGCACGCAGGCAGGTGGACTGGCTACTCTAACTTGCCTCAAGGTGTGAATGTGTTTGTGACTGTGTTTGTGTCATGCCCTAGCATCTCATCCAAAGTAGATTCACACCCAGTCTCAAACCCAGTGTTCCTGGGATAGTCTCCGGGTCCACCATGAGAGTAAAGCGCCTACTGAAGACGAACGAATTAATATGAATATATGAAAATAAGAATATTTATTCTTATTTTATTTAATTTATAATGGTAATTACTGTTAGTATATTTTCTAACACTCTGTGCTGCTGTAATTTGTGAATTTCCCTCTGGGATGAATAAAGCAATCTATCTATCCATAAATAGATCTTGAGATATCTATCTATCTATCTATCTATCTATCTATCTATCACTCACGCGCACACACAGACCTACACATATGGTAGATCAGCCAGTCGACACAGCTGAGTTTACACATATACATCAGGCAAAAGACACATCTGTCTTACCTCATTGGTTCCTCCTTGAGAAGCATAAGTGAATGTGCATTCATACTCTTTCTGTAAAATAAAAACAGTTTTTCCATAATTTAAAATCTTGAACAACGTTTTTTGTCTTCAGTAAACTAGCTGGCACAGCAAAGCATATAACCCTTGTGAAAAGAATCGCGACAGAGATAATTAATTACACGAATGTGCGGGCTTTATACACTTTCTACAGTTAAAATAAAGCAGCTCATATTCACAACCCCAAAAGCTCCTGGAAGCCTCGCGGGGCGTTTTGGACCAATCAGATGACGCCCTATCATCCGGGTATTCCAACACCCTTGTTCCTTCCTTGAAGCTGGAGATTTTTATTTATGTATTCCTGCTAGAACGTAATAACAGCGATGCCCTATACACTCTCTGCTTTTACGTGAGAAAATGAAAGTTTATGTAGACATCATCTACTGCATTAGTAGAGATTAATCAATCGCTAACACAAGCTAGAGCGGTGTTCGAGCGGGTGTTCATGTGAGGTGTATCTTCTACCTTCTACCGCTTACTCCTTTTCAGGGTCACGGGGAACCTGGAGCCTATCCCAGGAAGCATCGGGCACAAGGCGGGGTACACCCTGGACAGGGTGCCAGTCCATCGCAGGGCACAATCACATACACACTCACACACCCATTCATATACTACGGACACTTTAGACACGCCACTCAGCCTACCATGCATGTCTTTGGACTGGGGGAGGAAACCCCCGCAGCACAGGGAGAACATGCAAACTCCGCACACACATGGCCCCGGCGGGACTGGGAAAATAACCTTTATACAATTTTTTTTTCAAATGTTTTAGAGAATTAAATTAATTTAACACGTTAAATAAAATGCGTAATAAGGAAGTAAATAAACTATAATTCAATAATTTAAAAAAAAATAGGTGTACACATAAACGATTTAATGAAGATTGACATTAGATAATTTACTTCCGTATGACAATCTTACTTCAAGTACTCGATTGGTACAAAGTCCTGATGCCCCGCCTCCTGACCAATCAGAAGCTGACTTGTGGCATCGCGCTAACCACGTGACACGCTTTTCAAAGACATGACACGCATCCAACTCCCAGCTAGTATTTCAGAAGGCGTTTTTTTAAGTAGTTTTAATAGGACTGAATGTTAGCAAATTATCAAGTCACCTCAAAAAATATTTATTCACAAGGACTATTAACTGATGCAGTCTCACTCTGGTTGTCAGCTAGCAACACCCATGATGCATTCGAGGAGTAATAGAATACTACGCTTCCTGTAGTGCCTCTTTGTTAAACACAATTTAATGTTTTAGGTCTTAATGTACACACAAAACTGCACCTTTATCAAAATGCACTCTACCGTATAACTCAACACTATAGCTTGTGTAATTTCACTGTGTAGACGGAACTTACCATTTTCTCAGAAAATGAATGCACCACACCTCCTGGCTTAACGTTGAACTCCACTGTTTTAGTGTTCTCACTAGATGCATTAGCAGCCAACAACACAGATAACACAATGATCGATTTTGCCCAAAACGAAAAGGCTGAGCTGCTGAAATCCATGGCTGTATACGGAATGTAGCGAGACAACGCTCTCATTCTATTTAAATGTGGTGTTGTTTTTGTCTTTCCTACCCGTATTCTGGAAAACCCCGCCTCTTGTGTTAGGATTGGCTACCAGTGTCACGCGCGAGCAGTGTCAAACTCTGAGACGGAAGTATTGGCTGCGTCCGAAACCGCATACTTACCTACTATATAGTAGGCGAAAAGCAGTACGCAGGACGGGTAGTATGTCTGAATTCTCAGTAGGCGAGAAATACCCGGATGGCGTATTGCTTCCGGCGAGAACAGTAGGCAACCGATGCTCGCTACAATCCCATGATGCAACGGCACTAGTGTGTATAAGCTCAGAAAAAAACGCGGAAGACAGCGTCGCTCTTTTTAAGTATTAAACCTTGGTTGAACAGGACTTCTTCTGTACAATACCCGAATAAATTGTTAACTTGTTTAAGTTTTTTGATGACGTAGAAGGTCACATGACAAATGCTAACATGGCGGATGTAGTATGTCCGGGATTGTAGTCATAATACACACATACTGATTAGTACGTACTGTCATAGTATGCGATTTCGGACACAGCCATCTTCTTCTGGTGTTTTATGGCGGTTTAAATTAACTGATACATTCCCGCCACCCAGGGTTCTCAAATTTTATCAAAAGTTTGGAGTGAGATTATTTGTTAGGGGAGGAGCCACTTAAATATTTGCAGCAGCGGCCCCTCGGCCCACCCAATTCTCTCAAGTTTTTGCTAGGAGTTCGATTTTACCTATTGTTTATAATTGGCCAGCACAAATAGAAATTATAACAATTGGTAAATAAATTTTAAAAATCAGACAAATTCATTAAAAATAAAATAAATAGTTTTATATATTTAAAAAATACAAATGTATCAAAAATAAAAAGACATTTGGCCCCAAATGAGCCAACTGAACAGCGGTGCTCAATGTACATACTGTACACATACAGCAGGATTTCAGAACCTGTCATGTGTGTGTGTGTGTGTGTGTGTGTGTGTGTGTGTGTGTGTGTGTGTGTGAGAGAGAGAGAGAGAGAGAGAGAGAGAGAGAGAGAGAGAGAGAGAGAGTACGTACACATTTCAGCTTAAGTGTTTGTTGCACATTTTGAGGCCTTGATGACAGGGGTTGGGGGCTCCAACTTAAAGCACTGTGGATCAAGGCCAGCCATTTTCACAGTCATGATGGATGATTGAGATCCATCCAGAGCCAAACTGTTACTAGTTTTGGTTTTGTTGTTTAGATTCATGGATAAATATCAATAACTATTTCTCTCTCTCTCTCTCTATCTATCTATCTATCTATCTATCTATATATATATATATATATCTATCTATCTATATATATATATGTGTGTGTGTGTGTGTGTGTGTGTGTGTGTGTGTGTATGTATGTATGTATATATATATATATATATACATACATATATATATATATGTACATATATACACATATATATATATATATATATATATCTGCATTTGAGTGGGGAAAGACTCAAACCAGTTTGGCAACTTAGCCAGCTGTCAAAATCTGCTCAAACTTTTCACCCTCAAAAAAAACAAAAACAAAGGAGGCCTAATTGCTCTCTTAATTTTATTTTATTTTTTTTTGCATTCATTAAGTTGATTAAGTAAATGTCAAGGGGTGTAGAGTATATCTTACACTATTTTTCACTGATGACATATAAAACAATTTAGCATGAATTTGGTTGTATTCCCCAACATCAGCTCGTACTATCTTTGATCACAGGCAAGTGATTTTGTCCAGGTATTGTAAAATCAAAATGCTAAAAAAAAGAAAAATGAAGGGGTTACCTACCGCAGTGGTTCTCAACCAGACATGATCGGAATGGGTTGCTAATTGTTTTCAAGAAAAAAAACACAGATAGGGCATCATTTGGGTACTCTGTTTATTTTATTGTTTTTCAAATAGAATGTGCACAAATGAAAAATTCCACGTTCCTCATCCCTCTGTATTTTCTTTTTGCCCAGGAGAGGTGGAGATTAGCCTGCCTTTTATCTAGCTGTCAGTGCAGACCCGTGTCACCAACTTGGCGACTTTTCAGACCCCTTTAATGACTTTTTTTCTGGAAAAAAAAAACCCCGCGCCTAGTGACAAATCTAGCGACTTTTTGGACAAACCTTAGCAACTTTCCAAATGACACCAGTACTGTCCTGCAAGTGTGAGGTCTTGCTTTCCCACTGCACTCAAACCTCTCTCTGCATCTGCTCTGTTCAGTGAGTGTCTGAGAGCCGGAGAGTTAACAGTACTGACTACATTTACATGGACAGCAGTAATCTAATTATTGACTTTACTCTGAGTAAGACAATATTGTGATTAAGGTGTTTAACATGAGTTGCTTTTAGAATACTCCTTTCATGTTCCCGTTTTACATGTTATAGAACATAATTAGATTAACGGCACGTCATTACATCCCTGCGCCACACCATCCGACGTTCCCTCCAGAATTTCATGTATTAACATACAGTTCATCTTCAATTTGGTACCGTATACAGTTTTGGGTGTTTTTATTGAAAAATTTTACAAATGCTTCAAGTGCAGTTAATTATTTGTCATGCTGTACGTGCAAATAGACGACTGCCTGTAGCCGCGGGCTGCGTCCAAAACCGTGTACTTACCTACTATATAGTAGCCGACATACATGTATTTCGCCTACTACAGGCCTATAGTAGACAAGTACGCAGTTTTGGACGCAGCCTGCTGTCTTGTTTGCCGTAAAACGGTTGAGCACTGCCGTGTGTGATCATGTCCTGTCGCAAAATGCGGTGAAAACTCTCATGTGATGTTAATAGTGTGATTAAGGTGTTTACATGTCTGTAATACACGTCGATAATGAGACTAAAACAGGAGTACTCCATATGTCTTAATTTGATTTGTGTTTACTTTCGAATATGACCTTAATCAGATTAAGGTAATTAAAAATGGCTGTTTACATGGTAATTTCTTAATCAGAGTATTGTCTTAATCGGGTTAATATTTGATTATTGTTGTCCATGTAAACTTACTGAATGTTGTGGATAACAAGATGCGCCGTTTGTCCCAATTTACATAATTCGTAGGCAAATGTTTTTAGAATGCAAGACGAATGTAATGCAACATGTTTTACATGTAAAATAGTCCACGTTATTACAACCTAGTTCTCTTGTTCAAAGTAGTTATAGTGTTCAGAAATATTTTTGATCATTCATGTTCCATACCTGTCTGTTATATAGTTTTATAAAAGTCATACAAGTTATTTTAAAAAATCATAAAAGTTATGAAAAGTAATTAAAACAGTACAAAAAAAGCACAAAAAAAATCTATCAAAAACATTATAGATTAGATAGATAGATAGATAGATAGATAGATAGATAGATAGATCATTATTATACCTGGTCCCCTCCAATATGCAGGGGGCGGGGGGGATTAGACGTGCCACATAATAGTGGGCCTTGTATCTAAAGCCTTGCGGGGGGCTTTAGTTACAAAAGGTTGAGAACCTCTGACCTACGGCATTCTTGCTCTTCCAACTTTCACTCCGTGTTGCCTAGTAACGAGCGTGCTTGCAGTGGGAATTTACTAGGAAACAACACATTCTAATTTCTGATTGGCTGGTGGTATTTAACTCTGTCTCTATATGACTCGAGACAGCTATGAACTCGGCAGAAAACTCAGTATACCTGCGCCTCGTAAATGGTCTGCACTTACATAGCGCTTGTTAACCTTAAAGGTTCTACAAAGCGTTTTACACTGGTTCTCATTCACACACACACACACACACACACACACACACCAATAGTAGCAGAGCTGCCATGCAAGGTGCTAGCTTGTCATCAGGAGCAACTTGGGGTTCAGGACACTTTGGCATGTGGAATCATGTGGGAATCGAACTCTACGATTAATGGACAACCCGCTCTACCATCTGAGCCACAGCCGCCTCGTCTATTAATTGTACAGTATATAGCGGAACAAGTTATCCCTTGTCAGCGTGAGAAATACAAGGTGTACCGTGTGAACTGGTTGAAATGCGTGTGTCTCAGGTGAATGCATGAACCTTGAGAGCCCTGACGCCACCTACTCTATTGGAGTGTGGAGTGATAAATGATTGGGAATTACATAATTTTATTTTTTTTTAAACAAAAAAACAAACAAACCGTATCTTATATTCTATTGATCAATCTTGTATCTTTTAAGTAAATAAAATTATTACTTATAAATTATAGTAATTAAATAATTCTTGATAAGTTCTTGATTGCTTTGGGCCATTTCCTAACAAAACCTGAAGTGACGCATTATTTACTCCCAGAGATCTTAAAGCTTGAGTTAGATGAAATCTTGCTCTTTCATAAGTTATAATTACGTGTTCTACTGATTCTTTTTGACCACATTTGTCACATTTATCATTCTCATGTTTCCCTATTCTGTACAAACTCTTGTTTAATGTACAATGTCCAATACGCATGCTGGAAAATAAAACATTCTCTTTCCTGTTTCCAAATTTTCTTCTTTCTAGACCAACTTTTTCTTGAATGTGATGCAAGTGTCTACCTTTAGTTCCATTATCCCACTCTTTCTGCCCATTCTATATTTCTAATTTCATTTGCTATTAATCCTTTTACTTTTGTTATACTTAAAGACAATTTTATGTCAATTTGTGAATGTTTCAAAGCCCGCTTAGCCAGATGGTCTGCCTCCTCGTTTCCTTTTACATCCATATGTGATGGTACTAACAAAAAGTTTGTGTCCAGATTGTCTTATTCTAGACTGCTTCACTTCATATCAAATCTTGTCTTGCTACAGATATTCCACTTGACAAATTATTGATAGCTGAAAGCGAGTCTGTACATATCACTGACCTTGTAGGTTGTATTTCTTCTAACCACTGAAGTGCTAGGATTATTACTATTAATTCTGTAGTAAATACAGGGATATGATCAGAGACTCTTTTTGAAATTTTAACTTTAAAATGGGGCATGAAAACTGCTGCTGCTGTAATTCCAGAATCTGTATCCTTTGAGCCATCTGTATATATTTGCACTGCGCTATAATATGTTCAATCAATATATCGTTGTACTGCTAAACTTTCTAACATTCCTTGTTATGCTTTTCTTCATATAACTGAATGTCCACTAGAGGCATAAGGAAAAATCAAGGAGGTATTTCTGACCTAGCTACAGAAGGAATTATGTTGATATCACTTATTCCTATATTCTGTGCCCCCTTATTGGCTGTCCATTGTAAGCTTGTTAATGGTTTATACTCATATTCCCAGCAATCATTCAAGAATTTCTTAACTGTATGACTATCCGAGTGACCTTTTATATTAGTCCAGTATTTCATCTTTTGCTTTAGCCTTCTAATTTCTAGAGGCATTTCGTCCATCTCTAAATTGACTACATCCTGTGTCTGAAGTAGTGGCAGAGCTCAATCTTGGCTGTGAAGACATATCCTGGTGCTGATTGCAGATCAGATCAACCAACTGCTGGTAGCCACAGTCATTTGACACAGACAGGATCAGCCCCAGCTATGTAGTCAAAGTAAAGAACAGATTCAACCTCCTCACTACAGAAGAAAGGCACACAGACAAACTGTGGGAAGAAGTGAAAGCATGTCGAAACAGCCTTAGAACATGTCCAATACAAGAAACCATCGAAATCAGCCCAGTGGATTTCCAATTCGACCATCAGCATCGCAGAAGAGAGAAGGAAGGCCAAAGCTACTGGGAACAGAGAAGATTTAAGAAAGCTGAATGCAGAATTCCAATGAGAGGCCAGAAAGGACAAAGAGAACTACTGGAATGAACAGTGCCAGAAGATGGAGGAAGCGAGCAACAAATTTCACACATGAGAAGCTCTGGACCTGCCTGAAGGAAATGGGCACACCACCACACCTGACCAAACTCATAAGATCACTCTTTCAAGATCAAGAAGCTACAGTCCGAACGCAATACAGAGACACGGATTGGTTCAATATTGGAAAAGACACACGCCAAGGAAGCATCCTGTCACCAGCAGCTTTCAACATGTACGCAAAAGCTGTCCTGTAGCGAGCAGACCTGGATGAGTCCAAAATTGGCATGAAAATAGGCGGCAGAAACATCAACAACCTCCGATACGTTGTCAATACCACCCTGCTAGCTGAAAAGAAGAAAGACATGAGAAGGCTGGACTATGCATGAACATCAAGAAGACAAAGATCATGACAACAGAAAAAATGTGAACGTTAATATCAAGACCAACAATGAAGAAATTGAAGTGGTTGAAGAGTTCATCTTTCTTGGTTCCAAAATTGACCATGATGGTGTCTGCGCCCCTGACATCAAGAGACGGCTGGCACTTGGAAGAAATGCGATGGTCAGTATGAACAACATCTGGAAGAGCAAAGACATCAGCCTGGCAACCAAATGCAGATTGGTCAGTGTGATAGTTTTTCCAGTAGCAACATATAGCTGTGAAACATGGATGCTGAAAAAGGCAGACAGGCAAAAGATCTATGTATTTGAACTCTGGTGCTGGAGACATCCGCTATGCATTCTGTGGACAGCCAGAATAACAAACCAAGCAGCTCTGGAATGGATCAGACTGGAAAATCTCTGGAGTCCAAGATAACAAAGCAATAGCTCTCCTACTTTGGTCACATCATATGAAGTAAGTCGCTTGACAAAGACGTCATGCTTGGAATGATCGGTGACAAAAGAGGAAGAGGCCACCAAAGAACTCGCTGGCTAGATACCATCAAAAAGGATACTGGACTGAACATAGCAGAATTTAAAGAAGCTGTGAGAGTTATACTCGACTAAATGGATTCCAAGATTCCAAGTCCAAGACATCATATTTCCATGATCAATAGCAGCTCTTATTTTAGAGCACAATATATACTTTTAAGAGACTGACTGCTTGCTCCTTACATTCATTGCTTTTTTGGCATTTATCTATCATTTTCTGAATATGTACTTTAAAATTCAATTTTGAATCCATCCACATTCCCAGGAATCTACTGATGCTTGCTCCAATTGTTGTCCATACATTTCAATATTTATTGTTGTGCTAATTTTTCTTTTTTCAAAACAGATCACCTAATTTTTTGCCACTGAGAAATGAAAACCCCATTCCAAAACCCAATTCTGTATCTTATAGCAGTTTGAATACACCTCTCCACATGCCCAACATTGCATACTCTGTTCCACTGCACCCTGTGAAGTATTTTGTTTTTTTGTCTTCTATATTTTATGCATTATCATTTGTTTCTGTGTATATGCTATTTAATAAGTATGTATATACATTTGTATATGGTGGGTTCCTCAAAAAGTAGTTAATTATTTCTGTTTCATTTGATGTAAGCACTCTTTCCCCATCTACTGATCAGTAGTGGAAACTGCAAGATAAGCTAAATTCCATTTAAATTGTACACGCGTTAGTGGACATGCAAAGAAGCTCTTTCACTAAACACATCCAGATCGCTTGCTTGCTTGATTGATTTAGCAATAACGGTATAACGCTAAAATAAAATAATATTAAATAGTTAAATTACAAATATAATTTCTCTAAGAAAAAGCATAGCAATAAAAAAGTAAAATGAACAAAACACCATCAGAGCTTTAAATAAAATCTACAAAATTTATCAGAAAAAAATCTAGTTTTGTTCAAACCGTAAAGTTGTTAATGTAGATATGTAATTATATAAATTAGTGGATACAAATGACATAAATATTAAGGCATCTTTCTGGAAATTTTTACTTTATATACAAGGAAGGCGAAGACTCTTCTCTGTTCTGGCACCTTGTAGGCAGTGGAATGAACTTCCCCTAGATGTCTGAACAGCTGAGTCTCTAGCAGTCTTCAAACCACGTCCAAAGCCTTTCCTCTTTCTAAAGCACTTTCATTTAAAAAAAATAAATAAATAAAAAAATAAATTTAATTTAAAAAAAAAAAAAAAAAAAAAAAAAAGTGTCATCTCTGTGTCTTTCTAACTATATTACCTCCCAAAAGAGTTTTAAGACTGATGGAACCAATACAGGATGTATTTATTGATAGAGACTTCCAAGTACTTCTGTAAGGTGCTCTGGATAAGGGCATCTCCCATATGCCATAAATGCAAGTGGGTGTGTAATAATTATATATAAAAAAAATATATATAAAATATATATATATATATATATATATATATATATATATATATATATATATATATATATATATATATATATATATATATATATATATATATATATATATACACACAAATATATAACTACTATTCCAGGCTAATCAAATGTGTTGTAATGGTCATCAGGTTTAAATATAGGGTTGTCAAGGAGCAATAAAATATAGTGAGTGACATTAAAGAGGGATTTATTTATTAATTCTAATATTCAATTCTAAAAAGACACAGCAATCAACCCAGAAATAATGCACAAAAGAAAGACAAATATAGATTTGGTTTAGATCACAATTCCAAAATGGAGATTAGTGTATAATTGAAAAATGTAATTCCTTCTGATTTTAAGTATGTGTAGGCAGTGAATGCTATCAAACATGATCAAAAAGCAGTTAATAGTAATATTTAACCATTGCGTGTCTTAAAAAAAATATATATATATATATATATTACACAGGTCCATAGAAGACAAATGTCCAAAAACTGTCAAAATTATCTTTTTTAAATTTATTTATTTTTTTTACCAACATCAGTTCTTCAGGGATTAAAGATTTCAGTTTGAATGGGGTTCAGTAGGGACATTTTTCTCCTTAAGGTCCTGAGTGTAACTATTTTGTATACAGAGTTTAAAATATATTTATGAAAGCAAATGAGGGTGAAATTAAAATTCCAATAAAAAATTTAAAAAATAAATAAAATACACCTTTTGCAAAATTTATGCCGTTTGCATTAACACACAAAGTTATTAAAAATAATAATTAAAAAGACAAAAATGTCCATAAGGACACACAAGGGTAAACTGCATATTAGACAAGAGAGATTATACACTCGTTATAAATATTTCTCCTGTCTAGGCATGACAGCTCTAAAGATAAATATACATCCTCAGTAATGTGTACACGTGTCACAGCCATTGCCAATACTGATCCCTGTCTGGCAGAAATAATTAACACCAGAGTAGAAATACATGATGCATGCAATCTGCAACAAATCAACACTAAAATTCTACTAGAAAATTTCCCGTTATTTTGTGCAATTGCAATTTGAGCCACAGCAGCAGAGGTTCCTGAAACATACACTATATCAAATCAGCCCATAAGTGCACTCCATAGATGTAAGATTACTTAGAATAGAAAATGCTCCTCAGAATAATAAGTGTAATTGGGCATTATGTGCAGTATGGATTCAAATGTGTTTCATGTGTTCTACGGTTAGAACACAAGTAAAGAAATAACAACCAAGAACAAAGCAATGATGGGCAGGTAACTTGAAATTTATTTGGAAATCCATTACTGAATTGTCTGCATGGAATAAGCATAGATAGTGCACAGAACAGCATCCTCAAATGGACAAAACAATATTAAGGCTTACCAAAACATAAAAGTTTCCTCAAAAAAGTTATAAGTTAACATTCCATCATATTTACAATTACATTTGGATTAAAACAAGGTATTAAAAAATAAAATAAGAAGGAAAGAAAAAGAAGGAAAGAAAGAGACAACTTCATGAGGGGCTATTTACAATTGTATACATGGGCACTGCTGGCCAGGATGCTGCTGCTGAAAGAAAAGAAAAAGGGTCAAATTTTAATCAAAGAACTTTGAAGAGCTCCCATCACAAGAACAATGGTAGCCTAAATCATTCAAATGAAGTTAAGTGGAACAGCCCCATTGCTCTTCCATAGTTACAGAGCAATGGGCCAATCCACTCGATCCCCCACCAACTGCCACTGAAATGCAAAAGACTCCAAAAGCTACATCTCAGAAAACTGACTAGATTGTTTACTACCTGTAAGTCTCAAAATTTGCTTCCCTAAGTGTACTTCACAAATATATGAATAAACATTCACATAACTATTAGAGGCTTTGCATGTACTGAAATTTGTCACTCTTAATTAACTATTAAATTCAAGATGTGCAGTTTAACAGGGGATATAATGCAGTGCTGTTAAATTCTCCAGTCTGATCGTTCATGTGTCAAGTAATTTTCTATAACGGCACAGCTATAACAGTGTTCACTACAGAGCAAACTGCAGGTAAATTTTAAATGTTCTCATGCAAGTATGTTTCTATAGTAAAGTCATGACGCACTTGTATGGGGGGCAACTACAATTTAATTGTAAAAACAGGATAGTGTTAACTGCAAAGTATAAACAGTGCTCAGGAGATTTCTTTAAGCAGATATTTACTTCGCATTAATGTGACGAGCTACATTTTCTTATCTTATTAGCTTTAAGAGAAGAGCAAAAAAATGAGGCTTGTCATATGAAAAAATGTTAATAGCTATTATATTATATAGTGATACGAGGAACAGATTTGTTTCATAGATGTTCTACATTACTTGCAACTATTAAAAAATTAAAACCTGTAATCAGTGGCAAATTTCTGCAATACAGGACATGCCATTATAGGAAAATGATAAACTTGAGGGTGGTAACAACAACAACTCTGCTTCAAGGTACATTTAGTATGCAAAGCAGTAAGTTTTAAGATTGTGGAACTCATTAATGTTCTGTACTGGTTTTTCCCTGTTCAATGTCCCATCAACAACATGTATTCACTTCAATGATTGTGCAATGACACCAAGATCTGTCTCCTCTTACCTATAAATGATTCAAAAGTGTATTGTTGAGGTCTTCATACACCTGCTGGTAGAGCTCATCTTTAGATTTCAAACCATCCAGGTGATCTAGTGCATGATGGAAAATGTCAATTAGAATCTCAGTGATTTTAATTTAGGAAAAACTTTAAATATGTTGAATTTAGAGGATATGAATACAAACCAATTGGCAAGAGGCTTTCCTCCATCTCTGATCTGTGTTTCAGGTACATGGGCCACACATGACCATCAAACAGGCCTGGAGGGTCAGGGATGATGTACTGTCTTGTACTATGGATGACAAAATAGTGTCAATTCAGATGCATCCTTAGAATTAGTTCATGTGTTCAATCATTTTATTAAGTTATAACAGAACTGAACAATTAATTGTAATGTAACGGTGAGGACAGTGTTTTTTTTTTTTCACTGAGTACTTAAAGCAATCATTTTAGCCATTACCATGCATCCTAGTTCATACAGAGCTTTAAAGTTCATGTTATTCTTTTGTTCTGATCTGCTCATTTAATTCACTACATTTAGATTATTTTAAATTTTTATCCTGAGTACTGAAAAGTTTCATTTCTATTGAATCCAGACATGGATTACTTTATACTTGTAGACTAATACACTACTATAAAAGTGCAGGCCTGGATGTCTTATAGGGTCAACCATTCATTTTACACACCCCTTACCTTCTCCTCCTCTTGCACTCTTCATAAGGGATGGTGATGTAGTAACGCTTGTCAAATACTTCCATCAGAGGCCTGTTTAAAAGGAACCCAGGTCACAGCTCCCAATATTTATCAGTATTACACAGTTGTACAGAATTTGAAGATGGGTAACAAGGAAATGAAAATGTCACTAAGTAGATATCACTTTAAAAAAGGGGGCATGTAGTTCAGAGGCACAGATCAGAAAACTCCTTAGACACTGATACTACACTATCAGTGGGTCTGCAGAGGCAGGTCACATGACCTGCCCAAGAAGCTACTGCACCATGCACTCAATGAACCTCCTCCCCACAAGTTCACAGCATCACATGACCCACATGTCTTTCCAAGAAGATAATCTTCATTAACTAAAATTCACATGACCATGCAAGTACAGCAAGTACAGTTATGTAACACTCACTTGTAATTGTACAGGAGAAATCCCTCCACGATGAGAATGTGGTTTTCGTCCTCTGGGGGTCCCATTTCTATCACTGGGGTCACCTGGATGCCATGAGAGCGTGCAAACTTGACTGGGTTCTCCATCCAGCCTTTGATGGTATTCACCATGGCTTCCATATCCAGTGATGTTATTACTATTAAGAAGAAAAAGAGGAAAAGTTCAATAAAACAAATCCAATAAAAGGCAGAATTATCATTCTTGAAACACTGCACACAAGTCGAGGGGAAATGGATGGGGAATTACATTTGGAGATGACTTTTGTTAAGGACAGTGTCTACAGTGAAAGGAGTTATTGGTCTCCTATGGCCAAATCTCATTCTTACCATCCCACTGTTTAAAGCCGTCCTCTCCGACCTCTATCTGATCCGGAGGCTGAAATAACAGTGACCAATAAAACACTGCAGAGGCCTCAGAGCCGTGAAAAGCAGCTAAGGTGTAAATGCTTGTTGCAATAGCTTTGTCCTTTCGACACAAAACTGCACATGTGCATTGTATCTCTAAGCTAAATACAATAAAAATGAAAAACAGAACTCTAAAACTGATTACTCACCTTGAAAAAGTCGTCTTGATGCACCACGCAACAGTTGGGCAAGGCTGTGACCAACCTATTGGTCAGTGTGGTTTTTCCACCATTGGTCACGCTAAAGAGAGGAAAAAAGTGCTTAAAATGGGCGATAGACATGGAAAAAGCAGGCTATTAAAGATATTTCATTAAACTTTGGTAATTAAATTGAGGTGAATTGTACTAACATAACAGTGCTAGTTTGTTAGATGCCGCAATTTGGCGGGATAAATAAAACTGGCATGACAAAAGCTATACTTGGTGCCAGCTCCCAATATTTTATAAAAATACTACAAAATATTTCGCAAATGTCCAACATATTTACCGTGGAGACCTTATTTTATTACATTATTTAGAGTGAAAGACCGAGGAATAGTCATCAATAAGCCAGAATACAACGTGTGTATCGCCAATAATCTGTAAACAAACATCCCGGAGCCTTCTCTTAACTCATTTATTCTAACAGTAGCTGAGAATTTTGTTTAAAATGTTATTTCATATACAAATGACATCACAAACGTTTTACAATTTAAAACATGTGACAAAACAAAGTGAGTTAAGTTGGGTTTCGTTAATTTGGTTGTGTTAAATGCGGTCCTCGCGCGCACGGTTTTAAATCTCCCGCTTAAAATCACTTCCTTCCCACTGCACGCGCCACTCCTTTCATCAGCTCCTCTCATTCACTCACAGCTGTTATTATTAAACATTATTCTGCGAAAACATTGCCGATTCAAATATTACATCTATTATATTCTCCATTAAAAACACCTTATACTTCTATATGAACAAAAAAGGTTTAATATGAAATATCACCGATAGATTACAACAGTTAATTGAAATTAAAGCTTTTGAACAATTCGTCACTTACCCGCCGATTCCTATGATCATTTTCATTTTTGTCCGTTCTGTTTTCGTCACTAACAGCGAGAAAGTAATTAAACAAATCGTGTATTATTAACCTTATAAGAGATCAGACAACACCACTTTCATCAAGCAACATGGAACTGCATATGGCTATATGAGCAGTTTACGGTACGTCACTCAAAGGCCTGCCCCTCTAGGATCAACCAATCACGTGCAGGGAGGGGCGTGACTCTTGGCTGCCAGGCAACCCCCAAAGGACTACCTTACCAACCCAGCCTGTTTCCCTGAAAAGTGAAAGCGCTATGTTAGAAACGGCTAGTTTAGATGATTATGAAGGCTTATCACGGGTGACTGTAGTTGAACATAGTACACAAAATAACAGAGAAACAGAAAAGTGCACAAAATAACAGAGAAACAGATGAGTGTACAAAATAACAGAGAAACAGAAGAGTACACAAAGAAACAGGGAAACTTAAGAGTACACAATGTGCTTCTGAGGCTGTAGGAGATCAGATATGTCTATCCCTTGCTTCAGGGGAAAGGACCAAATTACCAATCCAGCTAAATAGATATTAATTTTCAGCACCAACGTGACACTGACACAGGGTAGGGTATATGTTGCACCTCAATGGTTGACAGACAAGATAGCTGCGATTTGTACATAGCAACAGATGGGTTATAGACAACTGCTCATTTACAAAGTCACCCCACCTGTATATACCTGATCAAATTGCCAGTGCTTGTAGCTATAATGTTTAACATGCATTCCAGGCGGATCTGGAGGTCTATATATAGCGATTCAATGCTATATAGTTCCACGACATTCACTCAATGCTGTTACCTGAAACATTTACGTAACATGAAGTTGCATAATTCGGCATAATTAATTTTGCTGAAAATAATAAGAAAAGTAATTCTCTCATTCTTTATTTTCAATAATATTTCGCTATTGACCAAAGATGTCACTTTTAAAGTTTAACCCTGTTATCCAAATTATAGACTGAAAGTAAATTAGTAATTAAAAAAAAGAATTATGTAAATCATTAGAAGTTCTTTAACATCCTCATGCCATTAGTATGAATGCCAGTTAACTACATTTTGTGTGTTTTCTTGTTTTTCTGCTATAAAAAAAATTCAACCCTGTTACTCATTTAAGGGTAATGTGAAGCAAAAGAATCAAATGAGAAATTGTTGTATGAGATGGGTTACCACCTGTTTTTGAATAATTAAATTCATGTTTCTTAAAGTCTACACTGAAAAAAATAATTTTAATTCCAAAGGACAAAGGCTATAAATCAAGCCATAATCTAAGAGAAGTGTTCCTATCACTCACATATCAGCTAGGTGCTAATTGTAGTGTCCAAGTGCTGTCTGTGACAGTAAGTGTCATTCTTTATTTACTGTGGATGTATATATGCACTTTGTGCATGTGGCTCAAAGGCAGGGAGAGTGAAATTTCTATTTATGCAGACACTTGATGTAACTTGGGTAAACATGCTGAAGTAGCCAGTGTCAGAGAATGCGAAGTGTTTATGTAGACACAGGTACATAGTTATAAGTCTGATGAACCCCCCCCCCCCCACATATGCACTTCCTGAGCTTGTGTTTTATACTTTCATAAGTAGCATAGTGATGAAGCATATTTACAAATAATACATTTTCTACAACCCTTCAGAAACAATTTAACTTTTCATTGTGTAATTTAAAAAAATACTGAATTTAGAATATGATTTGGGATTAAGGGATGATGACTACTACTGCTCTTAACAAAAGGCCATAGTCTATATCTAAATAAATACAAAATTTGTTTCAAATATTGTCCATGGGATTTAAATATTCTTTAACATAAGGGATAGTGGTCAGCTCATCTGTTAACTTCTATAAAAAAAAATAATAAAAAAATAAAAAAGAGCAAGAGCTTCTTTTCTCATTCACCATTTTTAAGTGATGTTCAATTTAATTTTTATGAGAATTAGAGGGGACAGCAAAATTTCCAAAATACACTGCAGCCACACAACATATTTGGGTTGCGTTACAGTAGAGAATTGGCTCAGATAGTGAGCAATCTACGAGATGATTGCATAGTCGGATCAAACCTGAACCAGCTATCTCCATGTCCACATCTTTAATAATATAAAATTTACAAATACAGACAGAAATTTGATGGATAAAATCTTGTATGATCTTTTCGTTTCCTTAAAAAAAACAAAAACATTAACAACATTACTTTGGTATGAGAAATGCATAAAACGAGTCAATGTCATTCATATACTACTGTTTAATTTTGAAACTTTGACATTCAGAACTTAAGGCAACATAAAATTACCATCGAACAAAATCTGTGACAAGCCATATTCTCCAGGACGTATTGGTTTGCACTTCTGTGGAACTTAAAAAGCAATAATTTACCACAATACTGTTGGAGGAAGAAAGCATTCAAAACATTTAAAAAATCAAAACATGAAATAGCCATATGAACAAGCAGCAGAGTTTAATAACACATTCAAGCTGGGCATGTGTACACACAGACAGGAAAGGTCAACTTTGCATGCATCGCTTTAAAGAATCTCTCCTGAGCAAACTCACATATGATTTGTATAGGTAGGTGACAGCATGTTCTTTAAGATGGCACTGGCCAGAAAGTGGACATCAGGGTCGGTCATTAACTGGGAAGCTGCGGTAGCGAACATACACTGGTCGTGGTTACATACATCCTGCTACTGAATACAGCAATCATTCTCTGGATGGAGTGCCGCCTAGTGGTGGAGTTTTAAGAAACCTGTGATAGAAGAGACCCTTTTATGCTGACCTGGAACCAGTGGGTGAATTGTGTGATTACAGACCAGAGCAGGCCAGTGAAAGTGGAAGCTGGATTTAGGTCAGCAGATAAGAGTGACTTTTATGGAAAGGCGTCTCTCACAGGACTGGTTCTTCTACTCTTGTTGTGGTTGTTGCTGATGGTCTGAGAAAGACAAAACTGAGTTAGTAGTTAGAGTTATTTCTGCAGTCAACAGAGCATGATTTGTGAACATGCTCCAAATACTCTTGTAATAATTACACTGACAATGAAGATCCTATATTATATTTTATGTCAAGCATAAACCAATGGACTTATCTGTAGTAGGTATAAACTAGGGTTAAATTGTGATTCTGAGTTTTAGTATTTAGAGATGTATAGTCAAGGAGCCATTTCTTTAACAAATTAGATGTACAGTTGAAGAAAAGGTTTGTGAGCTCTATTGAATTACTCGTCTTTCCACATAAATGTAATTGATGAATAAGAGTAGGCAGATACATTCTGCCCAGCGTAAGAACACAAAAACACTACTTGTGAGTCTTTTATTAACTGCTTATTACTCCTCCTGCACCTGCCTTTAATAAAATGACCTGAGATCAGCCTTTTAATAAGCCTCCAAAACATGATGTGGTATTTGGTGCAACACTTGTTTAATATCTTGCCTTAGTCTGCAGCAGTAGTAGTGAATAAACTGTAATAAAATATAAGAAGCCAAAGTGACAGTGACTGGGATTAACTACATACCCATCTGTATGGGCTGACTCTTGATTTTCTTGCAGCTGATGCTCCCCCTCTTCTTCCATCCTAAATGCACACAGGCATTATGGGTAAATGTGTTTGTAGCATTCTGTGCAGTTCAAACCCACCTCCAAATACATTTCATTCAATCTACAGTGCCCTCCACTAATATTGGCACATTTTGATGTTTTGTTAAAAAAAAATTAATTTTTTTTTTTTTAATCACAAAAATATTCTGCTCTCATGGATATCAAATAATTGCTAAAACACAGGTTTATCCAAAAAAAAATAAAATAAAATAAAATCTTTGTTAAATATAAGTGTGCAACTGGGCACCTCTATGAATTCATATGAGAAAAATATATTTGAAGTATATTGCCATTGATATTTTACATTTTTCTAGTACACCTGGGTGACCAGGAACAGGAAATTGTTCAACCATGATTTCCTGTTTCATAGAGGTATAAATATGAGGGAACACATAGGCCAAATTCCCTTAGTCATTCATAACAACAGGTAAGACCAAGGAATATAGCAGTGATGTGCGGCAAAAGGTTGTTGAGCGTTAAAAAAAAAAAAAAAAAGCTTCATTGTGTTGTGTTTGCAATTGCTTGATATCCAAGAGAGCAGTGTATTTTTGTGAAATTTAACAAAATATCAAAAGGTTAAACAATAAAGACAATTTTTCACAGCCTTCTTTGCTCATATTTACCAAGGGTGCCAATATTAGTGGAGGGCACTGTATCTCAGGATGATTACCGTTCTTTTCGTGCTTTGATCCTTTCTTCATCATACCTGCAACACAGGAAAAGCAAAATAACTGACTTTAGAAAGACATCTTAAATCATACACTTCAATACATTAGTGTGATTAAAGGAAATATCCACCATGAATGATTTACATATTAGTCTTTATCAATATTAATTAACATGTAATCTTCAATGGTGTCCAGGACTGAATTGATTTGGTCTATTTTTACTTGGTTAATGGTTTCGTACATTACCCACAATGCTATTCAACTACCTTCTGAAGTGGTGCAGTGGGATTTATGCTGAATTCAAGGCAAAGTTGAAACTTGTAATTCTCCACTTACAACCTGTAAAAACTATTTAAAATCAACCCCTCACCATCAATGTCTGCTATTTCAATAGTCAACTTGAGGTCTTCTCTACTACCAGTTCTTTCACCATTTACAGAGTAACATCAAATCAACATGGCTATGCACGCTGTGAACAGTTTGTTAATATACAGGCATAGTTCTTGGTTAAATTTGGTATCTCAGTGGTTTAGACCTTGGACTACTGATCAGAAGGTCGTAAGTTTAAATCCCAGCACTACCAAGCTTCCACTGCTGGGCCCTTGAGCAAGGCCCTTAATCCTCAACTGCTCAGTTGTACAAATGAGATAAATGTAAGCCGCTCTGGATAAGGGTGTCTGCCAAATGCCATAAATGTAAATCTGTAACACTGAGCACAATAATCACCACAAGTGCAGCATTAGCCCTAGCATCATCTCTACATAAAGTGATTGATGCAGCAGTCCTTTAGTTTGTCCAGCTCTCTCACCTCCTCATCTGTACACTCTAGTGCACACTCAAGTTTCAACATGAACACCTGGATATTCTGGATTTATAATTTATGTGACACTGAACATCAGTGGAAAATGGTAAGTAAGAAAAGAAGGCCTTCTGTTTTTAGGAGCTAACAGTGGAACCTGTCCATTTGTGTTTGAAATAATTGTAAATGTTCTCCTATTAAACACAATTGTAACTGCATTAGCAATAACAATAACTCTGTGACATCACAGCAGCACACAACCACCAACTTCTCATGGAAATCAAAAATATATAGCACCAACATGCTAGCCATGTTAGTTCAGAGGATTTAACGATCATTGTGTGAGAACACTTACTGTATGACACACTCGGGGATGTGGATGTGCTCCATGGGGATGATCTGTTCCAGTTCCTCTAAGCTGTGCACGTAGCGGATTTTGTTCATAAACTTCACGCTGCACAAAGACAGACTAAACACTTGACATAGTTCAAAGCATACACAATACACTTGTTAGCTACCTTAATCTCATAGCTTGAATATAAAAATTCAAAAGTGAATGTCAGACACCAAATATGTTTTGGCATATATTTTAGGTAAATCGAACATTGCGTAAATGACATTTTTGGTCAAATTATTGTTTAACAATAGATTTGCTTTTACATTTTTTTCATTAAAAATTTCACTACCTTTCTCCTGTAATTATTTGTATTATTACTATTACTAGTTATTCAATTATAACTGTCTATATATCTGGTGTAAAAGAACTGTGTCAACCCTGATTGTATTACTATTACCATAGTCAGTTAAGAATGAAGATGACGATGACAGCTCCTACCTGATGAAGGGTCTGGAGATGGCCAGGACTGTGCGTATGAACCAGGATGGATGTGCAATGATCAAAGACTTGAGGTTCTTCCTCAGTCTATTAAAAAAATGTTAATGCTTTAAAACATGATCTCCGTAGAATTACAATGTTGTCTAAAATCAAGTGCTGCACAATTAAACCATGCAGTTAACATTTTCTTTCTGACCACTTCATTGATTGCAATTTTTAGGAGAAGGAGGAGGGGAAAAAAGGAAGGAAGAAAGAAAAAAGTTCTTTGTATAGTTTCTAAAGTGGTTCTGCTTGTAGCTGTATCTGAAAAGACCACCCAGTGTTGTAGGGTTTTATACAGAATCATTAAAGGGTTCCTTATTAGAGGGACAAACTGAAGATAATATGTAGGTCCTAGACAAAACCATGTGTGTTCGTTAGCTTAATTATCCATCCATCCATCTATTCATCCATCTTTCCAATATGTATACAAAAGAATATATTCATAATGTGCAGGGTGAAAAGTCTTTCTATTTATTTAAAACAACAAAAAGTTAGATGAACCAGTTTTGCTCCTAATTTGCATGAATATCTTTTTCATGAATGATTATAATATGATTAAATATCAAGCAGAGTAATTGTGATGATCATATTAACCATTATCTCACAGCCTGAAAATGTCAGAATGTACAAGCAGCTGTAAGTGTCTTTACCTTCTGTCAATCATCTGATAGCACTTTTTCAGCCAGCTGATACCAGGCATCTTGCTGCGTGGCGTTCCTCCATTCATATAGATTATCATGTAGTCCTCTGCCACCAACATCTCCAGACTGCTCACTACATACCTACACTCAAATGTAAATAGGAATTTGTTGGGGGTATTAGCTTACTTGATGAAAGGAAGAGTGACAGTGAAATCTCATCTCCACATCCACACTCAATCCCAGAGACCCCTTGCAATGTAATACATCTTATCAAGTAATTATTAAGGTGTGGAAAAATATGGGGTGGCATGTTGCAGGCTGCCAAAAAGCACAAGTACTCATACCACCCCAATAACACTTTCCAATAACAGCATGTCCCAAATGACTCCTATACCTCAGAAACTGGCTAATGATACAATTTTTTACTTAAAATGAACAGTATATGACACTTATGTCCACAACTCAAGTTAGTTCCTGTTATCACTTACGTTATAGCAGCTATAAACAGTGATTAAATCACTTTCCTGTCTTTTTCTCTCACTTGCGGTAATATATCTTGTTGTACTGTTAATAATTAAAAAGTGCAGCTTGTTAAGAAAATGCTGCAAAATGCAACATCAGAAGACATCCCCATGGTGGCATGGTCTGCAGGGGCAGTTCCATCTAGGGCCACTAGGGGGGGCACCCTGTCTGTCTGTGCAGAACTACTTCTTCTGTTGTCTCCCTCATTTCCTGTTTTACCATGTTCACCTGCTTGTTGTTTTTCTTGATTAGTTATCCTATTTAAGTTCCTATTTTTCGCTGGAGCATTGTGTTCAGATTAAGTTTGTTTCCCGCCTTGTTTTCTAGTTCCTTGCGTCTGTGTTCTGTTCTCTTAGCAAATGAAGTTCTGCATTTGCATCCACCTCCAAGGATTCCACCATGACACATGGCAGAAAACTGACTGGTTGTTACAAAGTGTTGAACCTGGACTCTCCCCAAAAGATTCAACATCTCTTTACAGAAAACATAACCGTATCAACAATATCATTTTCTTATTATTTTTATATATTTTTTAAATTTTATTTATTATGTGGACCACACTACTATTTTAGATCCTAAAATATATCCTGGTAGACACATAGACCTCACTATTTCTACATACATAAAATGTCATAAGTGGCTACTCACAGAAAGAGGTTTTCCATGATATAATGGTAATCTGGACAGCTGCTGTCAGGCAAATAGCAAGCTGAAAACACAATGATGGCATTCAGGCCTTCACCATAGTAACCTTTGGAACCAGAGCAGAAGAAAGGAAAGCAGTGACATGGTGGTAAATGACAGTATAAGCATTAGACAAGAGAAGAAGATTCACACATGAGGGCTCACCTCCATGAGATATGACACGCACGTATGGCCGAATGAGCTGCATGTCAATACGGTGCTCCTGCTCGCCAATGATGACAGTCCTCCACAAACGACCATTTCCAACATCCCCCTCATCTTCAGCCCCTTCTACAGGCCCCGAGTTGGCTGAGGCCACTGGCGTGTCATCTGCACACAAAGAATATAAAAATAATTTATTTATAAATGTATTTATTTATTCATTCATTCATCTGTTGATACCAGGAACAAGCTCAGAGAGAAACAGAGAGCACCAAAACCTCACCTTCCCATTCCATGTCATTGCCGTTGGCTGGGAACTCCAGGGAGTCTGTCTCATCAGGAGTTTCAATGTCATCAACATTAATGTCCAGATCATCGGGTGTATCCAGGAAATCGTCAGAAAGCAGGGACCCTTCACTTTGATCCAAGGACAGGTTAATATCTGGGGCTACAAGGGTGCGGCGTTTGCGGTGACCCAAACCTCCACCAGCTCCACTTATGTGAAGTGAGTTGGGAGGAGCTGGACAACAAAAAGTGCAGAGAAAGATGGAAGGGTTAAATATTCATGAAGGAGTCAATAAAGCTCTGGGCTTCATATTCACATGCTTGATGAATCAGGCATACATACAGTGCACTTACATGTTCTCTCCTCACCAAGTGTGCAGGAAGAATCCATATCTCCCTCCTCTGGAAGCAGCCTTTCAAACACACAGACAACCCAAACCCAGTTAGATCTCTGCAGTCTTCAACATCGCATTTATAGATAGACTAAAGAGGCTAAAAAAGGAGAGATTGATGAATAACTTATCAAATTATCTCATCTTTGCTCTGAATGGGTCTTGTGTTTAATGAAGCAGAGACAGTGATATGATAATGAGCAGCCTGAAAGTGAGAGAGAGAGAGAGAGAGAGAGAGAGAGAGAGAGAGAGAGAGAGAGAGAGAGAGAAAGCGCCTTATCATGCTCTGAAGGGTTCACTGGTGTGCAGCCTGCAGCTGCTTAACTTGCACGGGGTGCAACATCCCCCAACTCACTCTCTCTCTCTCTCTCTCTCTCTCTCTCACACACACACACTATTCAGAGAATATATAGGGAGAGGACAGAGAGAGATCAGGATGCACAAAACAAGCCAGTATGATCGTATGATCCCAATCGTTTAATAGCACACACACACACACACACACACACACACACACACACACACACACACATACATACATACATACATATATATGACAGCTTTTCTCAATGTCATTGTAATTGTAATCTTGTAATCATGGTCACTGCATCAAAACATTATTTAAAAAAAAAATCAGCATTTAGCTGATAAACATTCCTGATATCAAACACACAACTTCAGCTTGATTTAAGTGCAGGCCATAAGCAGTAGCCAAATATAGAAAATCAAAGCTGCTCCATCACTTACCTTTATATCAGGGAAATGAAGATTTTGCTGATTCCTTTTCAAACCACACTTCACTACTTTCTCATATCACAAAATATCATCTTTTCAATTGTTGTTAATGTTTAGAGCATCATTTCTAGCCAGTGATGCTGAAACTGTGTTTGTGTGTATTTCTCTATGCGTGCCCTGCCTCCATTTTCCTGGTGATGCTGTGTTGTTGGCTCTGTCCTGCGTCACATGACGTGGCTCATTACCATTTAAGGAGAAAGCTGCACCTGCTCCCTCTCTTCACACACAGAGGCACCATGTGATGATACACAGAAATCACACTGCTGCTGACCTAGGATCAGAGATTCACTGCCCATGCTCATGTTAATGCCAAGTCAGTGAGGGGGAAATTCCAGCACCAATATGTCTCCATAGATATTTCACCTTCATAAACCAATGATTTCATTCTTTGACTAGTCATGAAATAGAAGAAATCTGATACACACTTTAAATAAAATAATCCAGTATTGTTCTTAGGACTATATATAAAATTAAATGCACCATTTTCTATCAACAAAATGGTATTGATTCATGTTAATATCATAAAAATCATTCAAATCCATTCCACACTAAAGCTGTAATGGTATTTTAGTATGAATACCATAACAAGGAATTAAGCAATATTTCTACTCTTAGAGTACCGCTGAAGTAATATTATGTAATGTATTTATCTATATGAATTGTTTTAAATGTTTTAAAATGTTTTAAATGTCATAAAGGAACTAGCTTTATTACCTTTCATAAATGATCTACAATTTTGTGTACTATTGCACATTTTATACTATTTAGAATCACCTTCATATCCTAATATTGCTAAGTAAGGTACAAAACACAATGGGGTGTGCTGTTATAGTAAACCAATCAACAATGTGGTAGTGTGATGCATACAGACACTAAGCAGAGGTACTGTTACCATGCTGAAGTAGATTATTACCTATAACATGACATCTCAAAATGTTTTATTTGACAACTATTAACAATTTTAATTTATTAAAGAACAACATGTCATAATGTACGTTCATGTGAAAAAATAAGTACACCCCATGGAAATTGTGGGCTTTTTTTTTTTTAGCATATTTGGACAAGCAAACATTTTATCCTCTTTGAAACCGTGCCTATTAATAAAGTTCATAAACTCTATCAAATGACACATAAAATTGACATTTAGTAGTTTTTACAATTTAAATGAACAAAAAACAGATCAGTCACATGGAAAAAGTAAGTACACCCCTACATTTATCACACCTTCAAATCCATAAAATTAGAATCAGGTGGTGAAGATAGGGTGCCAGTGATTAGAACCTGCTTAGGGAGTTCAGGTGGAACCTGTCTTATTTAAACCTCTCATATCTAGTGCTTGGTGTTCCCTTTGCTATTGAGGTGTGTGGTTTCATCATACCAAGATCTAAAGAGTGTTGTAAGGCTTCAGAAAAAAAGGTTGTGGATGGCTGTGTCTGGCAAGGGATTCAAAAAGATCTCCAAATGATTTGAAATAGATCTTTCCGCTGTAAGGAAAATCATCTACAAGTTGTGCAGATTTCAAAAGACCAATTTGTCCAGGACTGGCCGTCTCCACAAATTCAGCCCAAGAGCAGACCGTCTGGTGTAAAAAGAAGTCTCCAAGAACCCCAAAATTTCATCACAGGATCTGCTAGTAAGTCTTGCAACTGTTGGTGTCAAAGTGCATGCTTCTACAATCAGAAAGAGATTGCACAGATTTGACCTGCATGGGAGGCGTACCAGGAAAAAGCCGTTGCAAGACTACAGTGACACTGAGCATATAGGCAACAACCAGGTCTTTTGCAATAATGTGCTCTGGAGAGACATGTTTGGTGCCGACTAAAGACAATTTTCAAGAGAAGCACCTCATACCATCTGTGAAGCACGGTGGTGGAAACGTTATGGTTTAGGGTTGCTCTGCTGCATCAGGGACTGGACAGTTTGCATTCACTGATTCAACTATGAATTCTGCATCATATGAGAGAGTGTTTAAAGATAATGTGCTGCCATCTGCCAAAAGTTGAACTATAAAGTGGACCTTTCAACAGGATAATGATTCTAACCACACTAGCAAATCCACCAAGGAATGGCTCAAAAAGAAGAAATGGAGGGTTATGTAATGGCTTAGTCAAAGTGCGAATTTGAATCCCATTGAAATGTTGTGGGTGGATTTGAAACGGGCAATACATGCAAGAAAACCCTCAAACATCTTGCAACTGAAAGAATATTGCATGGAAGAGTGCTCAAAAATTCCAGCAAGCCTGGTCTATTGATATTTCTAAGCTAATTTTCCTTTTGGCTTTGTTCAAGTATATCAACTTTATTAATAGGCACTGTTTCAAATGTGATCAAATGTTTGCTTGTTCAAATGTCTCAAAAAAAGCCAACAATTTCCATGTTGTGTACTTATTCTTTCACATTTTTTCACATTTATTCACTCTTTCTCAGACAACAGGGTGCCAATAATCTGAACGGCAAAGAACTTTAAAGAAAAAAAAGGGGGGGGGGTATGTAATTGTATAACTACAAATAATTGTATAACTACAAATAAAATTTGTAATACAGACTATCTCTGAAATGTTCCCAAAAATATAGTTTTTTAATTAATTACATAATCACTTAATGACCACTTACTAATCATGTGATCACTTAATGAAATTGTTTGAAACAAATAAATGAATGATTAAGCATGTATTTCAATACAAGTTTTCTGAATAAGATTTCAAGACGTCAGTTATGACTTGTAAAACTGAAGAAGCACACAAGTTCTCTTAAAGGTACATTGTTGTGCAGTTTTCTAAGACTAATCGATTCTTGAAGAACTTATTACAGTTCTTCTGGCTCTGCAGGTAAAATCACAAGCAGAGTCAATGATGTTTTTGTCCGAAGCATGGTTTATTACATAATATGGTCCATTACCTAAGAAATTTTCTGTGTAATGTTCAGTTTTTCAGAAAAAATAATGCTTTAAAATTAATGCAAACACATTATTGCAAAAGACATAAAATACAGTAAGTACCCAAGACAAATAGGTGTCATCTTATTTGGAGTACTGGAAGGCACTTTCTCTGTTTTCCCAAATGATCATATAAATTTTGGCACTTCCTCTTTTCAAAGCCTAGAAGGTGCACAACTACAAGAAATGTCCACATACAATGATTTCCCAGTCCTGCACCTGTAGTCTCCCAAATATCTCTCATTGTTTGTTTTATTCATTTAAAATATTCATGCTTGGTTTTCTTCATGAAGGGTGCCAAAATGTACAGAGTTGCTTGTAATTAAAATCTATAGCCATTGGATCCACCATGAACCTGTCCAGGATAAAGTGGCTAGATCAGGGGTGTCCAATTTTATCCGGAAAGGGCAGCTGTGGGTGCAAGTTTTCATTCCAACCAAGCAGAAGCCAAGATCAACTGATTAAACAGGTGGAGTGAGGTGTGGCTCCTGCTTGATTGGAATGAAAACCTCTGGGCTAGATTAATTAATTAATTATTGAGTAATAATAATAAAAGGGTTAAATGATAAAAGTTGTCTGGTGACTTACTGACCAAACTTTATTCATTTTATGCTTGACATGTTTTAGCAAAGCAAATGGTACAAGGAATGGTATAAGCAAGTACATAAGTACATTTTGTAAATAAAGTAAATAAAGCTCATTTTTCTGTTAACCAAAGTGCTGTACAATGTGTTTTAAACAAACAAAAATATGACACCAGTTACTGCTCTCGACTGCAACGTATTTACATTTACATACAACATATACATATACATATACATACAAATCACACACACAAAATATGCACTAAACAATCCCCAAGTTCTGTGGAATAAAGGTATGATTTGAAATTTGATTTAAAAAATGGAAACAGCATGGTTGAGGTCTACTGGTAGACTGCTGACACATAAATTACACCTTTCTGTAAAGTTTTTTTTTAAATGAATAATCCAAACCAAGCACCTTACACATACACAACTCCCTGGAACGATTATTTTTCGTCATATTTTTATATATCTCTATGTTGTTTAATCTACGGTCAATTGGGAAAAGTCGTATTTGTACGAGTCAGTGAATCGGTTAATTTACGACCGAGTCTCGACTCACAAGTGTTTAATCTATGTTTGAAGCAGTGAATCATTTTATTCATAAACGAGTCCCTCGTCCAGGTTTTCTCACTCCCACAATAAAGTAACATTGTAGGGAACAAGACGGTTGTTGTTGTTGTTGTTGTTGTTGTTGTTTGCTAGATTAAAAAATGTATAACGTATAATATAGCTGGATGTTGGTTTTTATCTATGTTGTTCTGTATATTATTTGTAATAAATTTTAAACCAGTACAATACAAGCATATTATAAATAACATAATTCATCGTACCACTGAATTAATCATTGAATGAACTACTAGCAGTGTTTAATGGCTATGGTGAATGACGTCTCCATTATCCAATCGACAGACTGCTTGTTAGACCTAATAGCCAATCCTATCGCATAAGGTGGGATTTATCGGAAAACGGGTGGGAAATGTAGAAACTCGGAACTAAAATGGCTGCTAGTAATTATTATGGATATGCTTATGGAACCGTTGCACCGCAATACAGGTAATACGGGCGAGTTGCATTTTATTCTAGAGTAAGCGGTGAATTTATTGCACAGTTTTAAGAAGTCCGCGGCGTTTGCCAATAATTGCTTTAAATATACGGGCGTGGAGAGAAAGACCAGTTAGCAAAGTTATTTTGCTAAGCTAGCTAGCAAAACTAGCCCGGAAAGTCAGTTGGGTTAAGTAGCCCGCTACTAGCTGACCTCAGGGTTTTGTCATTATGTCTTCTCAATTTGTTTATACCATGAAGTTAATAATTAAACAAATGTGAAGAAGTTTCAGAAATTTGGGCAAACAATTGAATGTTAACATTAACATTCAACATATCTTTTAGTAAATGGCTGTTTAATGGGCAGGTGTTAAGGCACAGTTAAAGGGACCTCCAACCATTTGTTCTTCAGGATTTAAAATCTGTATTTAATAATTTATTTATTTTAATTTAAAGGTTAAGCAATAATGAGTCTAAATGTCAGTTCATTTTTACAGGTTGAGTGCATTTGTAAGGAATACCACAGGACAGACCGTGCTGTTACACGGAAATAATGCACACCTTTCAAGTTAAATGGGGGGGAAAAAGTGTGTCAGTAAGGTGCTGGGCCACAGTAAGCTGCTAGAACATCTTCAGTCAGTGTTCCTTCAGTGCATCGGTTAGATAGAGTGAGAGTGAGAGAGAGAGATGAACCGAGAGATGAACACTGTTCTTCCAAAATATATTCCACCAAATGTCTTGAAAGAGACGACTCCCATCAGGATAGAAATGTTTCATCATCAGTCAGAAGAACTTCTTATTGATTTGCAGTGACGCATCATCTCACCAGAACATCACATCTCTGTAGACCAGGGTCTGTAGTCTTTATAATGAGGATGCACTGTAACCCTACTACAGTGTTGCTGCCTGTGTAATTCTTGCAGATAATGTGAGCACACTATCTATCTCACACTATCTTGCTGATAGTGTGAGATATTCTCAGTCACCTAAAGAGCAGTTGCACTTGTGTTTTCACTTTCAACCACAATTTCCAAATTTAGGTGTGTTCTTAGTCATTGTTCCCATTGAAACACACCCAGTTGGGCACTCTCTGTGAGTCTCTGTGACTTGCATTAATGAACCCTCTTGCAATGTCCTTTAGATCTTTTGCTCTTGCCATCATAATCCAACTGGTCCTGCTCAGCATTGTATAATTGCCATAGAGTATGGTATGGTGTTCATTATTCAGTTACATCATGTGGTATACCTGTCTGAAAGGATCTGCACCTGTTATGTTTCTTCACTCATTTATTTAGCATTTTCTTTTAATTTGTCACCTATCTATATAGTTGCTTGGGCATAGTGATCTGCAAAGCACCCCGGAACATGTTAATGTAAACAATAAAACAATATGTGCAGAATAACAAACTTATTCATATGATTTTATATCACAGTGCTGTTGAGTTCAGTATGTGTGCCTTGATTTGCATCATCATATTGTAATGGATTTATATACAACTGCCTAAAATGTGCAATATATGACCAAAACTGTATGGACACCTGACCATTACACCCTTATGCGGTTCTTCCTCAAACCATTTCCTTAAAGTTGTAAAAACTCAGTTGTGTAGAAGGTCTTTGTGTGCTTTAGCAAATGTCGTGTCAAAAATGACTAGTGGTGCTAATGACCTTTTTCCATAAGTGATTATACTCAAATGCACAATTGAAAGTAAAAATCTAGAACACGTTGGATGAGAGAAGCAAAAATCCAGTTTATTGTTCAAAAAAACAAGACGAGATCCAATCAGACTTAATGCCCCATTGATACAGTCTTATCTTTAGGTTACGCCCAATTATCTCATCCTTTTTAAACCCCAATATGCTTTAATAATGTCTTTTTTGATTTCCCCTTAAACTCTACTTATCTCTTTTTTTAAATACCATTAGAATAAATTTTTCTCACTTTGGAATCCCCTTAAAAACCATTTTCAGCCATTGGATATCCCTTTGTCTCCATGGTTTTCTTTCTAGTATTTAAAATTTCCTTTAAAAGTTCCTCTCTGGGATACCCACTTCCGGTAACTGAGCTGTGCGCATCTCACCGCACCGCTGTCCTGGACAATTTGAATGTTTTACCACTTCTTCATAATGGGTGAGATATATTTTTATTACTGCCTATTGTTACACACATTTATTCTCTAATCCTAAGCTTATTATACGTTTTTTTTGGTGCTTCTTAAACATCTTGTGAGTGTGTGTGTGTGTTTTCAACTTTATGCTCATTCCATGCAGTGTATTGATACCTGTTTCCTACATTCTTTGCATGTGCTTTTACATGTATATATGTGGATATATTTTAAGTGTTACCACTACTGTTTTATCTCATTTTTGTTCTTTCTCTCTGATCTCTGTCCTGCTGACCAACACCCTCCTTCAGCTGGACCATCTCTCTCTCAGCTGCCTAATCTCTCGGGCCTGGGTGAATATCTATGTCATCAGCTGGCACATTTGGCAGTGGATGTTGCAGCTCTGCTGGAACGTTTCTGCTCTTCACCTGTTCCACCGGGGTTTCTTCATCCTCCTGCTTATCATATAATTCCATCGGTGACTTATGCTCATGCTTCTACTCAAACTGAGGCTCAACTGTTTCCCATAACCTCTGTGGAGGGGCTGTTTATTGTTTCCTCTGATGATGATGGTAGCTTTGCTACAAACACAGCACCATATTACCCATCACCTTCAGGTTATGCTCTGACAATTCCTTTTCCCTCCCCAGTGTATGATGTGTATGATAGTGATTCTCAATAAACTACATACTCTGTTACCCTTAAGCTTTGCTGTGTCTTAAATTTATTACCACACAATACAATTTTCCTTCACTGGAACTAAGAGGCCCAAACTGGTTCCGGGATGACAATGCCCCTGTGCATGAAGCGAGCTCCATAAAGACATGGTTTACCAAGGTTGGAGTGGAAGAACTCGAGTGGCCTGCATAGAGCCCTGACCTCAACCCCACTGAACACCTTTGGGATGAACTGGAACACTGAATGCACAACAGGCCTCCTCCAAATACTTTTGGCCATATAGTGTATCACAACAATCACCAAAGTTCTGCAGTTAAAATTTACAATATAGCATGTTGATGATCTAATCTCGGACATGACTGGTCCAATTTGATATCCTCCAAAACCTTTTTTTTTATTTATTTATTTTTTTTTATTTAAAAACATCGGTTGTTTGTTTACCAGGCTTTATTTCACATGTGCTCTTGCTTATTGAAATTGTTACTGTCTGTATTGCCTTCTTTCAGCATCCAGTTACCCCCTGCATACTCCCACCAAACCACTGGTAGCTACAGTGTCCAGCCTGCACCTGCAGTAGCTTACACAGCCCCGTTCTCTCCAGCCACAGCACACAATCCACAACCAGTGGTGTCTCAAACCTATCAACCGTACCAGACACAGGCAGCTCTGAATTACAGCTTTGGCCAGCAAGAAGCGGCACCTCAACAAAGCAGCACCTCTCAGACCTATCAGATCTTCAGTGAAGGGGTCAGTCTTTTTTTTTAATAGCTTATGGAGCAGCAGAGGATAAACAAGTGTACACCATAGACTGTATATATGGCCGATTATATACACCAAATTCTGTGGTGTTAAAGGACAGCAGATGTTGTTGATGAACTTTTACATCTTTCTTTCTTTCTTTCTTTCTTTCTTTCTTTCTTATTTTTTTTGCCTTTGATCATAAGTATTATCTTCACGTCATAGTTCAGAATATTGCAGCACTGCTGTGTGTATGTGTGTGTGTGTGTGTGTGTGTGTGTGTGTGTGTGGAGGGGGGGGGGGGGGGTACTTCATTATATTTTTCCCTCACATTTTTCTTCCTGTTTTGGTCATTTGCAATTTTCCACCCACCAGCTACTTCTGCTCAACACATAACAGCTACCTACCAGGGAGGACGAAGGCTAGCATGTGCTTTTACCAAGACACATGTTTTCGAACTGCTGCTCATGCCACGTCAGAGAGCACACAGAGGGATACACTAAATGTCCTTTTCTGCTTATATGAGCTCACAGAAGCCCACGCTTGGTCAGTGCTGCTCTGAATCACAGGGTAGAAAGTAACACAATTCCTTTTTGTCAATTTTACATGTGGGCTTCTTCAGCTTGCTTGTACAAATCTGCCATCAAACGTGGAGGGATGGAATGATACCAAACTGCTGAGGAAAAAAAGTGTGCCTACTCTAATGGCCTCCCCTCTAATGTTCCGGTGTTAAGATACACAGTGAAGTTTTGTTCATGTTTGTAGATCACAGAAAGTCACATTGTACTCTAAACAACATCAGCAAGTCTGTGATATCATACCAAGAACTGGATGATGTTTGAGGCAGAAATGTACACAAACATTTTGGGCACGATAGACTTCTGTTGCTTATTAGCTACATAAACTTGGACACTTATGTCTTAGTTTAAGTGGGAACTAACTTTTTAATGTTCTTTTTTCTATCAATATATTTAGTTTCTCAGCATGCCTCAATATTTTAGCTTTGACGCATAATACAGTTATAGTGATGTTACTCGTTACACTTTTATTCTAAATGTTTTTTTTTTTATATTTGCGCAAAAATTGTGCTGAAAACACAGGGGATCTGCAGCTATGGACAGCCATCACTGGTCAGCAGCTATGAGAGTAAACCGTACTATCAGACGAATGACACAACTCCTCAGTGCAGTCCATTGGATGCCTTCTTTCAAACAGGTGACTTCTTTTCTTTATGTGGTCAAATTAATACTCATTTACATATCTACATACCTCTGTGAGGTCTCAACTTTGTTGTACTGTATAATTAAGCAACATCACACAAGCAAGAGTTCTGAATTTCAGCACGGCTTTGTTGAGGCTGTAGATAATCACAGCAGTGCTGATACTCACTGTAACAGTACAATTGCGAGTGTGATATTGGTTTTATACATCAGTTCTATAAACAATAAATTAATAATTAGTGACTGATATTTCAGACAGCATATGGCCAAATGTTTATTTTTGCTTCCTCACGAAAATAGTTCCCAAAGAAGTAACAGCTGGATAGAGTGTTCCCATGCAACAACTGACTGACAGTTTGTAGTAAATGTTGTAATGGTTTCAATGTAACAAGCTATTGCTACAACTGGAATTTTATGTATCAAACACAGACAAGTGGAGTGAAACAGTGAAATGTACCAGAGCTAAATATGTAAGCTGTTATACTCTTGGGACCCTGCTTGTCCAATAAATTAGTGGACCGGAACTAACTGTTGAGTAAATGAATAAAATAATTAAAGTAATTTCATATGTACTGTGTTGCAATATGGGTATAAGTTGATTTTCTGCAACAAATCAGACTGGGTGAGCATGTGTCCACGGCTGTCTCAAGTGATGTGCAGGCCTCAGGGTGGTATTCTTTTTTGCAAGACCCAGAACGGCCCAGTCAATCACCTGACTTGAATCCAATTGAACAAAATTTAAAGACAATATGTTTAGAAGAATGGGCCAAAATCACACCGGAATACTGCGGCCGATTAATTTCTTCATACAGGAGGCATCTTGAAGCTGTCATTACAAACAAAGGCTTTTCCACTAAGTATTAAATAAATTTCAGTTAGTGTGTTCGATAATTTTTTCCTGTGTGATTCCACTTTATTACACAGAACTTTAATTATGAACTTTAATGTCGTGAATTCTTTATATTTCCGGATTTCTTGAGATAATGCTGATATCTTGTGAAAATTTCATGTGAAAAGTGAAAGATATGCAGATATGATCTTGAGTGGATTGATGCATACATGATAGGATTCAGTACTCTCGACAGGACATATATTTCTATAGCATTTAATAGAATGTAATTTTAAGGTCTAAAACGGTCATTACAAGTGAATAAAATAAATAAAATGGGCTTTTCATAAAGCAGAGCAACCTGTCTGTGATTACAGATATCCTGTTTTTTTTCCTTTCTATTGAAAACTCATTTTCTATGATGAATAACACAATAATTTCTCTTATGTGCTATGATAGATCTGGCTTCTTTTTATTTTAGTTACCGCTTTCTGTCATCGCAAAAAATATATTTCCCCCTCTACACGCCTCCCTCACTGCCTGTCAGCCTCACTCCAGCAGAAGCAAATGAGCTGTTGCTTTATTTGTTGTCCGGTAAAGCATGCTCTGAGTAACATTTAATGCTTAATCTATAATGATTTCAAAAATAATGCTTCTGAAATATTTTGTTAGAATTCAGTATCTGCATAGCATTTTTCTTGCTTATTGCAGAGTTTTATTACAACCTCAATTTCACACACAGTCTCTTATTATAATTTTAGCTCATGTAGCGCTGCCCCATTCTCCTACCCTTTGTGACAACCATGTATTCGCTGCTAGTAATAAATCTGGTGTTTTGGACACATTTATTCAGTATTAATATTCCAGATTTTCTCCCGCTAACTAATGAAATTTGCTGTTGTTCCTTCAGGTGTGAAAAGTGATTACAGGCCTGTAAGTGCAGTGTACAGCCAGTCTGAGCCTCAAAGACAGGCCACAGTGCTCAAAACCCTGCCTCCTACTAGCTCTGTGTCCACCAGCTACAGTGTTTACCCTGTATCCACAACCGTTCAGCAACCTCCCAGCTCCATCTCCACCTTTACCCCCAGCTCCTCCTATAACTCAACAGCCGCCACTTCATACAATTGTGAGTTGAGGTTTCTTTCTTACACAATACTGTATGTAATAATTAATAGTACTACAGTGAGGGGAAAAAAGTATTTGATCCCCTGCTGATTTTGTACGTTTGCCCACTGACAAAGAAATGATCAGTCTATAATTTTAATGGTAGTTGTATTTGAACAGTGAGAGACAGAATAACAACAAAAAAATCCAGAAAAACGCATGTCAAAAATTTTATAAATTAATTTGCATTTTATTGAGGGGAAAAAAGTATTTGACCCCCTCTCAATCAGAAAGATTTCTGGCTCCCAGGTGTCTTTTATACAGGTAACGAGCTGAGATTAGGAGCACACTCTTAAAGGGATCAAGATCAAAGAGCTCTCCAAGGATGTCAGGACACAAGATTGTAGACCTACACAAGTCTGGAATGGGCTACAAGACCATTGCCAAGCAGCTTGGTGAGAAGGGGACAACAGTTGGTGCGATTATTCGCAAATGGAAGAAGCACAAAAGAACTGTCAATCTCCCTCGGCCTGGGGCTCCATGCAAGATCTCACCTCGTGGAGTTGCATTGATCATGAGAACAGTGAGGAATCAGCCCAGAACTACACGGGAGGATCTTGTCAATGATCTCAAGGCAGCTGGGACCATAGTCACCAAGAAAACAATTGGTAACACACTACGCTGTGAAGGACTGAAATCCTGCAGCGCGCGCAAGGTCCGCTGCTCAAGAAAGCACATATACATGCCCGTCTGAAGTTTGCCAGTGAACATCTGAATGATTCAGAGGACAACTGGGTGAAAGTGTTGAGGTCAGATGAGACCAAAATGGAGCTCTTTGGCATCAACTCAACTCGCCGTGTTTGGAGGAGGAGGAATGCTGCCTATGACCCCTGGAACACCATCCCCACCGTCAAACATGGAGGTGGAAACATTATGCTTTGGGGGTTTTTTTCTGCTAAGGGGACAGGACGACTTCACCGCATCAAAGGGACGATGGACGGGGCCATGTACCATCAAATCTTGGGTGAGAACCTCCTTCCCTCAGACAGGGCATTGAAAATGAGTCGTGGATGGATATTCCAACATGACAATGACCCAAAACACACGGCCAAGGCAACAAAGGAGTGGCTCAAGAAGAAGCACATTAAGGTCCTGGAGTGGCCTAGCCAGTCTCCAGACCTTAATCCCATAGAAAATCTGTGGAGGGAGCTGAAGGTTCGAGTTGCCAAACGTCAGCCTCGAAACCTTAATGACTTGGAGAAGATCTGCAAAGAGGAGTGGGACAAAATCCCTCCTGAGATGTGTGCAAACCTGGTGGCCAACTACAAGAAACGTCTGACCTCTGTGATTGCCAACAAGGGTTTTTAAACCAAGTACTAAGTCATGTTTTACAGAGGGGTCAAATACTTATTTCCCTCATTAAAATGCAAATCAATTTATAACATTTTTGACGTGCGTTTTTCTGGATTTTTTTGTTGTTATTCTGTCTCTCACTGTTCAAATAAATCTACCATTAAAATTATAGACTGATCATTTCTTTATCAGTGGCAAACGTACAAAATCAGCAGGGGATCAAATACTTTTTTCCCTCACTGTAGATCATGGTTGGGCCTGTGTTCCAAAATGTTATTGGATGGCATTTTCTTAAAAAGTCTTAAAATATCTAAAATTCCATTTTATGTGATACAGGCTTTAATATATAATAGTAAAAAATAAGCCTTTATTCCAGTAGGCACATTGCAAATTCAAACACACAGAAAGCATGAATGGCCATCTATAATGCAGGCTTAAAAGTTAAATGAAATCGGGGTGTCAAAATTTAAATACTGTATGAGCAGTAATATGTGCTTTTTAAGTACATTACATTAAGTGCATTACATTACACTATATTACATTACATTAAGTACATCCACAGTACATTACATTAAGCAGTCATATCTGGTCGTAATGGTGAGATATATGAAAATTATTTTTGTGACATCAGTTTCAACTGTCTTATTTACTTAACTTGACTTCTGTCTGTTTCTGCAGGTCACAGCTACTCCAGTTATGACCCCAGCAGCTACATCTCCACCCCCTCATATTATCAAGCATCCCAACATCTTGTCCCTCAGTGCCATAGCCAGCCCCAGGGTCCTTCCCATCATCCGCAAAGTTCTTCCCATCAACCCCAGGGTTCTTCCCACCAGCACCCACTTCCCCCACAGCAAGCCCAGACACCTGCTACGCAGCTCACCAGTTTGTCCTGGAATAGCTCAAGGAACAGTTCAAGGGTCACTGGTTCTACTGTCAGTACTTACAGAAAACCCACATTTCGTCAGAATAAAGTCCAAAAGCCTAAAGGCCCTCCCAAACAGCCTCAGCTTCATTACTGCGATATCTGCAAAATAAGCTGTGCTGGCCCACAGGTACATTAAAGTCTGTTAGAGGAATACAACTTACAAATGGTGAGGTGTCATGTAATTGGTAGGCACACATGGATTCCATTTTTCCATTACAATACTGATATCTCACTGATACCCGAAACTGATCTAATGCTGATATTTTCTTGGTAATTTTCTGCAAGTTTGGGAAATATAAAACCCCCAGGGTACCAATTCAGCAGCGCACATGGTCAAGGCTTAAAATAGTTTTTGGGAAAATATGTCCAGCTTTACAGACCAGTACCAGGCTGATGCTGATCCTTAGTATTAGATTGGTGCGTCCCTAGCTATTCGATTTGGATTGGAATTTAAAGGGTTTGAATGAAAAATTATTATGTATGGTGTCTAAGAAATGACTGTTATTGCTTGTTAACAAAATACCTGTTGAATGCTTATTATCATCCTTTATTATGTGATCAGTTTAATCATGACATTTATGACAATACAGCTCCGTATCCTCCATATCCATATAATCAGAATAAAGCATAGGAACATTACATATTACATTCCAAGACACCACTTAAAGACTAAAAATGGCATAAATATATGTACTGATGATATTTAAAATAATAACCAGTGCTACTCTTTCTCTCCTGCAGACCTACCATGAGCACCTGGAAGGTCAGAAGCACAAAAAGAAGGAGGTGTTGCAGAAGAGTAGCAGTCAGGTCACCAATGGGCCGCACAGTGTTCAGATTCAGCTGCGCTGTGAGCTCTGTGATGTTTCTTGCACTGGTGTGGACGCCTACAAAGCACACATCCGGGGGGCCAAGCACCTGAAGGTCTGTCCTCAAATTTGAGTGCCTTAAAACATTTCATGTGCTGAGTTGAATGAAGCTTGTTACAGCAGTGAAACCAGTAAAATGGCAGAGCAGAATGTGTAGGAACATTTTATGAGCTGGTCTAAAAGGTGGCTGGTTTCAGTAGTGTTATGATTTCTTAAGTCATATAGCCATATCTCCCTGCAGTTCTCACCTGGTTTCCCACTGAAGCTAAGCAGGGTTGAGCCTGGCCAGTACCTGGATGGGAGACCTCTTTAGAAAAACTAAGGCTGCTACTGGAAGTGGTATTATTGAGGCCAGCAGGGTGCGCTCACCCTGTGAGTGAGGGGGACACTATACTGTAAAAACAGCACTGTCTCTCTCGGATGAGATATTAAACCTAGGTCCTGACTATCTCTCATTAAAAATCCAAGGACACTTTTCATAAAAGAGTAGGGGTATAACCCCAGTGTCCTGTTGAAATTTCCCCCATTGGCCCTTCTCCATCATGACCCCTAATAATCCCCATCCCTGACTTGGCTACATCACTCTCCACCAATAGCTGGTGTATGGTGGGCGTTCTGGCGTACTATGGCTGCCGTCGCATCATCCAGGTGGATGCTACACACTATTGGTGGTTGAGGAGATTCCCCCCTATACTATGTAAAGCAATTTGAGTGTCTAGGAAAATGCTAAATGTAACTGACCAATGCCAGCAGACACATTTGTTGGGTTTTGTCGGATCAGTGTGTTAACCCTGTTGGCATCTGTTGTCGTTGGTCACATTTGTTTTGACCGACTGAACATGTACAGTTGTTTGCCGATCGTCGAATGTCTGAGCAGTGTGGTATGATTTTCCAATAAACTCTGACATGGGCACAAACTGTTGCCATAACGATGAGGCAAGCATTCCTAAAAAAAATGTAAAACTTCATAGAAATGGAAGCCTGTGCACTATGTGCGCTCAATCATTGTTAAATTGAATCAGAAAGAAGAGGATAAATTATATACTGATGTGTTATTTAAATAAAATTGTTTATTTTGAGCCCTGGTGAGGATCATCTATGCTTGTGTTTTGGTTTTAATTGTGATCATCTGCAAAGTGTATGCCATTTTTCATATTCTCTTTCATGAATAAGAAGCGAAAACTCAACAAGTGTTTATAACTACATTTGCATAAAAATATTGTTCATAATGTATGATCTAATAATGATCTTAGCTTACCACATAGCCCCATACACACACACACACACAATTATCCCCTGACATGCTCCATTTTTAATTGTCGCTAGGTGGTGAAGCTGCACACAAAACTTGGCAAACCTATACCCTCCACTGAGCCCGTTTTTGTGAACTCTGCCTCTGTTCCCATGACAACAATCGCTGCAAAACCTGCCACAGCTCCTGTTTCCTCTGCAATGCCACAGAAACCCCCATTCTTAAAGCCTCCCAAAACGGAGACACCGAAGACACGTGTTCTTTCCAAAACCATAGCTGTTGGTAAGTGTGCACTGTTTTGTTTATTGCCCGTCACATATCTAAATTAATCTAAAGATTTGCAGGGAAGCATGGATGGATCTGTATATACTGCATTTGATTGTTTAATTAACATTGCTGCTAATATTGCACTGTTCTTATGTGGTTTCTTGTTTGATTGAAGCCAAAGCAGCTGCTCCAGATCTGGTGAGGGTCGACGAGATGAAGCAGGCAGTGCTGAAATCTGACCTTCAGAATGAAGATGAAGGAAGTGGAGGTGGTGCTCAGGGAAATGTCCAACCTGTTGGCCATGATTATGTAGAGGAGGTAGGTCACAATTAACTTTCTTCACAGGATATTTGATTACAGATGCCATAGGAGATGGAAGCTCCACGTTATAGTAACATTTATTATATATTCCAGGTAATCAAATCAAATATACATTCATCTTAACTCAATAGTAGTCTCAATTTTAGTTGAGTTATGAGGCGAGTCTAGCATAACAAGTAATGATTGATTACAGCCACCAGTTTATGAGCATCCCATTAAATTGCACAGCATCTGTTTTCTGACACTGCAGTCTATAGCTCCATCTTGAAGCCAAATTACTTGCTTTCTTTTCCCATCCATAGTTAGTGCCAGGATCACACTCGTGTAGGAGATACGGGCCAAACGTTGAAGGTGGAATTGTATATTAGATGTGATTTGGATGATAATATAATTCTCATTTATGCTGCGTATCTTGTGTATCTATTATTCAATACAGTTCAAATTCTTCTATATTGGATTGTACTGTATGTACAAATAGTATCACTGAAGTAGACAGTATCTTATTGGGTCAGTGAGGCTGAACTGTTTCTTTATTTGGGGCTTGAAATAGCAAGAACCTTTGTAAATGTATATCAGACTACCTAGAGGTAATGTAAAGATATTAAATTTTTACACTCCCTTTATTTTTTTCAGTTGGTCTTTAAACCTCATGTTTGTTTCCTCTCAGATTTGCAGTGATGAAGGAAAGCTGGTTCGCTTCCACTGTAAGCTGTGTGAGTGCAGCTTCAATGATCCCAATGCCAAAGACATGCACTTAAAGGGCAGAAGACACCGGCTTCAGTATAAGGTAGGATTCTTCACTCACTCTTCACACAAAGATATTACTATGGAACACTACACTCTCACAGTATGCTAACTTGGTCTAAATATAAAATGGCTTCACTGTAGAACAGTATAAATTCCCCATTTTGTTGACAAAAATTGATTATGAAACCTTTATACAAAACTCTCTTTGCACATCCTCGTATAAAAAAAAATCAATTTCCTAATTTTTGAGAATGACTTTATAAATTTTTAAAAAATAAAATCTTGTGTTATGAACATTTAAAGGAGTCTCAGCAGACGTAGCAGTGTAGCGTGTTTATAGCAGTACTGGATTGTAAACAGCAAAGGTTTTCCTGTATTATTTAGGGCAAGTCCAGAGGGACTTGTTGTGAAATCAAATGAAATCCAAAGCAATCCAAAATTCTTATGTGGATTCTAGTTACTTGTCTTAACCCTTTGCAGAAAAAGGTGAATCCAGACTTGCTGGTGGAGATCAAGCCAAGCAACCGCGCACGGAAGCTCCTGGAAGATAAACTGAGGAAGCAGAATCAGAAAGCCGTGCTGAAGAGACAGCTTGAGAACGAGCAGCGCTGGCACATTGAAATGAGGTTGACCTTCACGTCAGTTTTAGAAACCAATAGTGTGTGTGTGTGTGTGTGTGTGTGTGTATATATGTGTGTGTATGGTGTGTGTGTCCCCTTTAATCTAAAGAACGAACCTTGTGTGAGGTTCATCCTAGAAAAAACTTCATGCCATTTTATTTGAATTTTTTTAGTTTATCAAATATATAGTAATTGTGCATTAATATTTGCAGAAATGTTTTGCATAACTCAAATAGCATTCATGTAGTTCTGACAGCAGCACTTCTTGTGATGTGATGTTAGCACCTGACTCTAGAGGTGTAAATAGGTGTGAAACCACAGTGGTAAATTAAGAACAGGGTCTTAACTGTGTAATTTATATCGGAAACATCACCTATCACACAAAAACATGACCTTAAGCCCTATAAACTCTGATAAATATTCCATTATTGTGCATTTTATGAAAAAGGTGAACCCTGATTTAGACTTGCATAGTGGTGAGAAGTTTACTGGTAATATGTAAATGAGAAAACGGAGGGGATTTTTTATGTTCCGTTTCTACCATGCTAGTGGAAAACTATAAAGGCAACTGACTTATTTGTTTTGATACAAAACTTTTTGCAAAGCTGCTGCACATACAGCTGTGGTTTCTGAACACCATAAGATATGTGTTGTTTTGTTTTTGCTTCCCTTTCATGGTTTTCTGTAGAATGCAGAACCAGGAAGTACACTTTGGCATTGAGTGTTGAGTAAAATTATTAAATTTCCCATTTCTCATTCATTTATTTCACAGTGGACTGATGTCTTTCATTCATTGGAACTTGGGGCTTTATTTAGGTGCTTTCTCACTATGACTAGGTAAATGTATCACGCAAATTCTCTGTAGTTGATCGTCCTATTATTACAAGCATGCATTACTACTGTACACAATCAAATAAAGTTTAAAAATAGGGTGCACAAAGCCACTTTCTGCATTTTGGGTTTAAAATAATGGTTTATTACAGCACGAGTACAGTGTGCAACCATTTCATATATCATCCAGAGCAGAAAATGACGAGCTGGAAAATACAGGTACACAGAAGTTGTAGTGATGCTTGAATATGGGAGTGTGCCAACAGGGTAAAAGGCTGCTGGAGTTGCGCTCTAACAAAAATGGACATTTGGTTTCCTAATCACAAAGAGCCCCTGCTAGTGCATACAGTCAAACGTTATGTTTGTTAATATTCTGCAGGAGATATGAGGAGGACATGTGCTGGAGGAGAGTCGAGGAGGAGCACCTGTACTGGGAGGAACAGTGGCGCCGACTAGCACCCCCACTGTTCACAAACCACTCTGGGATGCCTGTGCCCCCTCTCCTGGTAAGGACAAAAGTTACAGCATCTGTAAGAACTTGATCCACATTAGTGGCAACCTGAATGTCACCCTAAA